>NW_005054526.1:244359-244657 GCF_000277835.1 Geospiza fortis
CCTCTGCGCGGCCGCCAATGGCCGGGGCGGGGCGGCGCCTGTGAGCAGCCGCACGGAAAAGTTTCTGTCGGTTCGGGTTGCTGCTATCTCTGCTCTCCTTCCGCCCCCTCGGAGGCTGGCTGCCTTCTCGCTCTCTTTCTCAGGGCTGCTGTCCCTTCCTCTTCTTCCTCGTCGTACTATGGCACTGTGTCATTAAGCTTTCAAACGCAGAGAAATGGATATGTCGGATCCCAGTTTTTGGACCCTCGTTTCCAACTTCACGCTGCCCCACCTGCGGCGAGGCGGCCGGCGCCGCCCG
>NW_005054526.1:244727-283655 GCF_000277835.1 Geospiza fortis
GGGAAGGGTCGGGACCCACGGCCTCCTGGCTTCTTCTGGTTTGGAGCTGTGAGAGCTGAGAGCCTCTCCTTGCGAGGCCCTTGGTGGTGGCTTTTCTAACCAGACGCTGCATAGTACTCTGCCTCCATTTATAAGATCTTTTGTTTTGTCCAGCCCTTCTACCCTCCTCTTTTTTCCCCCCTTAAAGACATTTCCAGCTTGCTTTCACGTATTCGACCTTTTATTGGAAACAGATACTCTTTTTATGGACAACTCAAGATAGCCTATTTTGTTCGGTGTTCTTAAAGGGACAGGTTTGCATAAGTACCTTTTTTAAAACAGGCTAGCTTAACATTTGTTAATACAGGAATGGCCTTTTTTGGTTCTGTAGCATTTTCATTATTGTCAGGAGGAGGGGGAGCTTGGAAATAGTAAACGCTGAGTAAAAGTTAAAGGGTTGTGCCATCAGTGGGCAAAAGACTGACAGGCTGTCATGTCATGGTTAATTTCTGTGCCATGGTGGCCTCTTCTGTTAAATATGTCCCTATAACAAGAATAAGAAAAAAATTATAAAAGTTTGTAACTTCGGTACACTAGTACCCCATATGCCATTTTGAGACATACCAGGTGTGGTGTTCAGTCATGACAAGCTTCTGACTGTGAAATTGCCTTGAGTATTGGCTTATGTATTATCTTTGGAGAGCGTGTGTAGAATATTTCTTCTGCTGGGTAAAAAGATGGCACAAAGCAAGCAGGATAGAGGCTTAGTAAAGTTGGCTTTTACTAAGCTTTCAGTACTTACAGTCTGACTTTTTTGTTTTTTCAAAAGAAAGAAAACTACTCTCTGTTTAATGGCAGAAAGTTTAAAATAGGAAAAACAAGTGGTCTGTTTGACATAGATAAAAAACTATTCCTGCAGTAAATACCTATTATTTGTGTCTCCTACTTGGGGTAGCTGAAAATACTGAGTTATTTTATCATTATTATCCCTCTCTTGTAAATAATTTTTTACTATTACACAGCATTAACTGAGAATTGGAGTAGGCCATAAAGATTTTTCTGCTGAGAAATGTTAAGGTTTTTTATTCAAATTATCTTTACTGTTCTTACTCAGATTGTATGAAGACCTACAAATACCTTTTATAAATGTATGGCTGTGTGGCAGGTTGAGGAGGAGAGAATCTTCCTAGTTCTCACAAGAAGCATGAAATAAATACGTACCATTGGTTTGTTTGTTTTATGTATTTGGATGCCTTCCTGCTTTTCAGGCATATTCAGTTCTGTACTGGGTTTGTTGAAATACTTGAAAGACTTTTTACAGTCTCAGCACATCACATACGTCGTATGTCAGTGAATAGTACATGCCATATATGCACTTACATTTCATGTATTATAGAGGTATTAAATACTTAATGCCCTCTCTGTAGCTAAATCAGTGTCTCACAGCACTGTGAAGTTAAAAATGGGCCCAGATATCCCTCCTTTGTCAGGTTGGTTCTGTCTTCTGAGTGGTGGGAAGTTGCAATCTGCTCTGTTAATGTCTCCTGGGGAAGGCTGTCCACACGCTTCTTCAGCTCTCTTCTTAAAGGCAGACCTGCCCTCTTCCCCCTTTTACTCATAATTCATTTACTGATGTAAGATATAAAACTTAACGAGTAATAGAACTGTCAGAAGCATAAAACCCAGCATGGCCAGCCCAGATTTTCCTAACTCTGCTGTAGAAATGGGTTTGGATTAATTGAGGTACGAGCCAGGTTTATGTGTTCTGTCCTGTGTCTCACCTGCATTATCTTAGCAGGCTCAATCAACCATAGCTGCAGCTGCTTGTAAAAATTGGACAGATAGCTGCTTACTTAGCTTAACTTGCCACGGGATGCCTTCCCTTTCTTTCTAAGAGAGCTACCGGTAACCACTCATGTGTTATGTAGTTTCCCAGGCATTTCAGATGCCTGAAGAGTAGGTTAAGGAGTGAGATTTGAAGGGAGTTTAGTTTCTGTCATCTGAATCTCCTGCTGGGCATAAGTGAAAGTTTTGGGTCCACTGATTCAAGAGAGGTTTTTTTCTTAATAGTTACACTGCCTGTGAAACTTGTCTAGCCTGGTGCATGCCTAGGTGCTTCAAGAAAACTTCTGAAGAAGCATTTCTTTCTGGTGTTATCTGCAGTTGGCTTTGGGACTCCTTGCCAATTTAAGAGCAAAAATTGTAATGTTCACTTGGGCATTTTTGCCTCTCTGTTATGTTCCTTTTGCCTCTTCAATTATTTTTACCTCTGCTACTAGATTTTTGTGGCCTGCTAGATCCTGTTGTTTCTGTGAGCACTACTCTACTTTCTTAACACCTGGGATAATGAGAATTGTCTGCTAGTACTACAAATTTTGTGTCTTTGTACAGATTTACTTGATGTAATTATGTTTCTCTCTGAGGTTCGAAGAAGTAAAGAATGAAGAGATAGCATTCTTCGGGAGTTTTCCAACAGTTGACTTAACTGAGTTTCAGTTGCAGCAGCTCTTTGGGAAGTGATACCTGAATGAGAAGTATCACAGCCTGACTTTCAAATAGAGTGGGTTTTGAGGACTGGCAGGTAGAAAAATGATCTTCAATTATAAATTGGAGGCATTTGTTTTTTAAATCCCTGAGACTGTAAGTGCCATGGATTATTCCATGTGCTTTTACATGAAGAAATATGTCTATCACTATATAGAGAACTAGAGTGAGCGAGAGAGGGTCTCTAAGTGTAGACATCTACTTACAGAAATTGCTGTCTAGATTTACAGATGGATAAGTGTGTAGAGATACACTTCTTTTCACATGGAAAAATCACTACTTTCTGCTTTGTTTTATGATACATATTTGGTTCTCTCTGACACTTACACCCTTTGTGTCTGATTTTCTCTGTGTATCTTTCACAAAACCGACATTTTTGTGTGTGTCCTTTTCTCTTGCTTTTTTTTATGGTAGTTGCACTGGAACAATGTTAGTGCAATTGTTCTTCCTTTGAGTCAGAGTGGGTTTTTTTCCCCCAAAGGCATGAAATTCATGAATGCTTGCCCAGTTGCCTCTGAACCAAAGTAGACTCATAGATGATTTGTGTTGAAACTTCGTTTTATTTGTTTACAGTCACTGAAGTGGTAGTGAGTCTTTCATGACGTGAGAATAAAATATTCATCAGTCATCAAATATGTGTTATGACAGTTCATAACCTTTCTGAAACCTTAAAAACAGTGGAAAATTATAACTTTTATTGGAAACAGAACTGAGTAGTCAAAGTTCGTTGTAGTTCTGTTAGTTTTGGGACATCATGCTGCCTGTAAAAGCAGGTGTTTTGAATGTCTCATGCTTGATAGTTCAAATAGGTCCAGTGGTGTTAAAATTACAATGTAAATTCTTGCTGTTGGTTTTTATGTAGACCTTGGTTTTTAACTTAGTCAGCGCAGTATACTAAAAGTATATTATAAATGGATTATCTTATTTACTAACAGGTATTCAAAGTGGTCCTGTTGATAATATAAGAAAACCAATGTTTATGTTGATGTCAGCTGAAACTCTGTACCAGTGGAGTTATTTTACTTTTGCATAAGAGTAAATATCAGTTCAGACTTTGTTTAAAAAGTTTCTTTTTGATGTATATATATTTTTTTAAATGTGTGTTTGGGGGTATGGTAATTTGAAGAGCTTCACCATTTCTTGACTTTCAACTCCCTTCATTCACCTTAGTTCCTACCTGCAAGAGAGAGGAGCTGTTATTCTAACAGAGGTTGAGTAAGTTTAGAGAAGATTGTTGTCCCTTAACTGGGGGTATTAAGAAGTACATTTGTGCAGACTATATGTGCTTCCAAACACACTGTCGTTGAATGTGTTTTGTTAGAAGTTAATTCGCTGGACCAGTGATTGCATTGTTTTCTCTACTACCTAGTGAAGTGTTAATGTATCTTGGTAATTGTATTTCCTTTCATTCAGAGTAAAGGCTGTCTGTTAGGGGGATAGTTGTACAGTCTCACAGTCAAATTGAATGTGTTGTTTTTATTTTGGTTGGTGTAATTGACCAATCTTTTTCTTCAGGCAATTAATGTATTTCAAGTTCTGCTTACAGTCTGAATGAGCCAACATTATTTCTTAGCTTCGGCCAGACTAGTAAGGATTCATCTGGTCATACTGCTGGTTTTTTGCTTCATTTTCACTCTAATAAAGTGTTATTTTATTAGAATTATATCAAGATCATTAAGAAGTTACTGAAGAGTCTTATTTTAGAAAGTCTCAGGAAAGTTGATACATGAACAAAATAAAAATAAGCTTAGGAAAATGCTGGGATATGCTGTAAGAAGCTGTAATTGGTTTTGTTTTTTCTTTTTTCTTTTTTTTTCTTTTTGTTTGGGGGGGGGTTATTTTTTCCACTGTCATGGTTAATAGCTGCTGTGACATGGTAGGAGAAAGTCTTTGTTTTTCTTACTCAGAGAATTTAAAGGATAGTAGTTCAGATATCCCTTCATGAGCTGTGGTTGTTTGGACATGCCACGTGGTCTAGGCACAGCATACAGAGATTCACTCTGTTGTATTTGGCTTACATCTGCTACTGATGTGCTGCAGTCATTACAGTTCTTGGTGTATTAGACTTCAGCTCATCCTTCTCAAGTGTGTTTTTATGCACACAGGAGCTCACCCATGCAGTTATTAGTAGTTGCCTCTTCTGCTGTGCCTCTTGTCAGAGATCTTCAAACTTTTGTTAGTGATAAGCTGAGTACCAACTTGTGCAGCTGCACGTACTGATTGATGGGCTTGCCTCTAGTAGCTCTTTGTCAAAGTTGGAAATGGTGGTCAGAAAAGTGGATTTCAAGGGAAGTTTCTGATGACTTTCGTCAGAGAAGAACCATCTGAAATTCAGCGAGGGCAAGTGTAGTGTTCTGCACCTGGGGAGGAACAACCCCAGGCACCAGCACCTACTCCCAGGCTGGGGAGCAGCTCTGTGGAGAAGGACCTGGGGGTCCTGGTGGACAAGAAGCTGTCCATGAGCCAGCAGTGTGTCCTGGCGGCCAAGAAGGCCAATGGTACCCTGGGGGTGATTGGGAAGAGCATTGCCAGCAGGTGGAGGGAGGTGATCCTGCCCCTGTACTCAGCCCTAATGAGGCCTCACCTGGGGTGCTGCGTCCAGTTCTGGGCTCCTCACGACAACAGAGACATGGAGCTGCTGGATTGGGTCCAGTGGAGGCTACAAAGACAATGAGGGGTCTGGAGCATCTCTCTTGTGAGGAAAGGCAGGGGAAGCTGGGGCTGTTCAGCCTTGAGAAGAGACAGCTGAGAGGGGACCTCATTAATATCTAAAGGATAGGTTCCAAGAGGATGGATCAGCCTCTTCTCAGAGGTACTGAGCAGTGGAACAAGAGGAATGGGCAGATATTGATGCCCAGGAAGTTCCACCTGGACATGAGGAAGAACTTCTTTGCTGTGCAGATGACCATGCTGTGGAACGGATTTCCCAAAGAGGTTGTGGAATTTCTCTCCCTTGAGCTACTCAAGAAGTGCCTGGACACAATCCTATGTCATGTGGTCCCTCCTTGAGGAGGCTGGACCACATGAGCCGCTGTGGCCCTCAGGTTCCAGTTTTCCCCCTTCTGTGAGTCTGTAGATTTGTTACATGTTACTGTGCAGGAATGGTAATGATTTTGTTAGTTGGAGGTGAAGCTGGAATAATTCAGTATTTTGTGCCACTGTGTTTAGAATATGAAGATACTGATACCTGGTTTAGGTTGAACCTTGTAAATGAAGTGCATTAAATGGATCACACTGAAGATTATGTAAAACTGATTGTTGCATGCAGTAGTTCTGTGTATATTGTCACATTATCTATAGGCTGTCATGTTACATGTCATTAGAAGAGTTTTAGTAGGAATTAGATTTGTTTGGAGGAACACTGGGATGGCATGAGGAGAGGTGCATATCTGAGGAGAATCAGAAGATTCACAGATCTTTGATTCGGCCTTATTCAATAGGTCATGTTGCATTCAGTGATGGCTCCTGGCTTTTCTCTTGAGAACCTTTCTGAGGATTTTTTTCCTTTGAACCTTGGGAAATTCTAACTGTGGTCATTGTGACATTTTAGAGCTTTTGAATCTCTATCATATGACTTTAACCTATATTTAAGGTATCAAAGAAAATTTGATAAAAGACTACCCACTGTGAATTTTGTTTTCCTCCCTCAAAAAAAAAGTCGAAAATTATGTCAAATGAGGCACTGCTTACAGCTTTATAAATGGCTTTATATATGTCTATAGATAGATATAATCAAAAATTCTGCCTCTTCTAACTCGACTGGTTTAAAACATAATTACTAACATTGAAGTAAATATGGAAAAATCAAAACCACATATAATCTGTTTTATTAAATGATGGGTAGACTAATGTAGTCCTGTGTAAAGTCAAAGGTGTTGGCTGAAGGGATGCCATTCCTGTTGCTGCCTAATTGACTGAAACAAGCAATGTGAAGTGTTAAGCATTGAAATAATTTAGTTGAATAAAAATGTATATACCAGTTCTCTTAGTACTTGATTGTAGTATTCCAGAGTGTGTTCCAGAATTTAAAAAAATACTATTTCTCTCAAGGCAGTAAGGTGGTGGGTTGTAGAACAAATAGAGTTTATTTTTTTGTCAATAAGGAGCTAGATTAGTCAATATTTTTGATATATCTGACAAAATTGCTGTCTTTTGGTTTTGGCAGATATACATGAATATAAACTTGCCTGCATTCTCTCTGTTGGAGAGAAATGTCAATATTTTTGTTTATTTTTGATTTTCATATGTATCAGTATATATGGTGTCCGTGCCCATGGCAAGGAGGGTGGAACTAGAAAAAAATTTGAACTAGACTAATTCAAACTAGTGTAGTGTTTGCATTTTGAAATATCATATAATCTTTTTTCCCTTAAGTAATAGAGGAAGGATTCACTTTTTTGAATTAATTCTGTGATTATTGGTTTGCCTGGAAGCTCACCTTGAGAGAGCTGATAAATTAAAAGTTACTTTGGTGAATGCTGGTACTGACCACCTGTGGTTGTTTTAAGAGGCACTCAAGATATGCAAAACTGAAGCAGTAGTAGGTAATTTCTTTATTTTTCCCTGGTTGCTTTCTTGCATGCATTTGGGAGCAGTGCCTTGTCAGTCTTTCCTCTTTGGGCTGCTGGGCCCAATTCCTGTATGGTATTTGTACTAGGCTTATGAACAGAATCCCACTTGTCACAGATTTGATATGTAAAACAACTTGCAGTGCTTTTATTGTTGGGTTTGTTGGTATTTTCTTTTCATGCAGGCTTGGAAGAGAGGAGTTTATATGGTAATTACTTGTTTTATTAAAGCTATTCATCAGATATGGATTTCTGTAAGAAGTGTTTACTTTGTTTTTGAAATAAACTTAAACATTGTGTTTTTAAGCATCAATTCTAAGTCCTAAAGTTATTCTAGGGAAGATGGGTATAGTAGTTTGAACTTCCTTTAATAAATCTGAGTATAATGAATTGGCTTCTAATTTAAGTTCTTCCTATTCTTAAAATCCTTTTGAAGCTACTGATATTATCTCTTCTTGGATGAGATGCTAGAATGTTCTGGAAAGGTATTCCTACATAAAAGTATGGGTTTCCTACAGAAACCTCAACAGTAGAAAACAAAAGAAAAATAGCCCTGAGAATACCATGTTTTTTAATTATGTGCCTTAACCATGAAACCTTTTCTCTTCAAACCCAAACTGAGCTCTAATGAAACATTAGAACTTAACTGGTGTGCCTGATGGACACAGAGAGGTTTGTGTAACTGGAGGCCAGGACCTTGTTCTAGCCAAGTTGTGACATTCTGCCTAGAAGTGCCATCAGTGCCTCCCAGTGATGGCTTATCAGTGGCCCATGAAGCATCTCTTGCACTATGGGATAGCTAAACGACAGTGAGGGAAGCTGGCCCCAAAGGGAGTTTGGACAGAAAATGAAATTAAATGAGAGATGAAAATTTCACAGAAGCATTGTAGAAGATGTAGTGTTGTGATTCAACTAGAGGACGTGGATCCATACAATATGTAGGTTCCCTGGTTATTCTCTTGACAGAATTATTTGTAACAGATATATGTCATTTAATGAAACAGTGTATTGGTTAATATCAACAAGCCTAACCATCCAGAGTGAAGTTCCATTGAAGTTCTGAAGTGGGCTGTTTTCTGTTGATTACAGTCCATGCTGACTGAAAAAAAGGAAGACCTTTATTAGAATTTCCAGTTGATAAATATATCTTTACAGATTCTGCATAGTTCAAACCTAAACCAAACATAATCCAGTCCTTGATGAAACAGAAGTTAATTACTGATGATAAGAGTAAATCTGACATATTTCTTTCAACAGCTGTCTTGATGTTTACCAGAATTTGTCTTCAGCATGGTTTTCATTGTAAATCAATACATGGCTTTTTTAATTCCCTTTTTGGGAAACTGGAAGTAGAATGCTTGATTAGTATCTCCTTCATCAGACTGTTGTTCAGTGAGAAGTTGTAATTAACAAATAACCTTTGTATTAATACTGATAACCCTCTTGGAGTTATAAAAAGTAGATTGTATATGTTTGTTTTACAAATTTGCCTTTTCAGTGACTCTAGGCCTGTCTAGCTCGTTTTTATGCGTGGGTATGTCAAGGGAATTTCCATAAGTGCTGTACCAGTAGAAGCAAAAGCAGTCAGACAAGTGCAGTATGCTCTATTCACCTTGTCTACAAACATGCCAAGCGAAAGGATGATTATGTCAGTTCACTGCACCATCAGGTCTTACCAGAGCATCTTTTGCATTACCCGCATAATGAACACAGAAGACATATAACACTTTGTTAAAGTAAGCTTGCATTATGTAGTTTTTTTTCTTACATGAGGCTTGGTGATTTGGCTTCATCCCTGGCCTTTCTGCCATGTTTTGATGATTGAGCTGTTGAGTTTGGAGGCATTTCCTCCCCATCTCTGACCTATGAGCAACTGGAGAACAGTTCTTTTGGGAAATACACTTCTGTCTTCTGTTTTTGGGAAATACACTTCTGTTTTTTCTTTGCTGCTCACTTGTGTCTTAGATGTGTTATTCTGTCTTGTCAAATGTCATAATATTACCATCTTTTGCAAGGCTTTGATTTCTATCTGTGGGAAAAAAATTCAAAACAGATAAATGAAACTTCTTCCTGTTTGGTTTTTTTTTTCTTTTTTTTTTTTCTTAAGTCTGAAAATTATATCTTCACATTATTTCTTCCGTGTCTTCTTCAAAGAGCAAGACCCTTTTTTTCTCTTTTTTTCCCTTTTCTGTAAAGGAAATACAAAACATACTAGTGTATATGAATATACTAGGTTACTTTTTAAAATATGCAAATTGTTTGTGTGGGTCAGACCTAAGCATTCAGCATTATCTACAAATTAATACCTTTTAGCAATCATGTGTTTCCTTCTTCTGATTCATAAATTATAAGGCAAGAAGAAACCAGTAGGATCACCTGCTCTGTCAGTCTACAGGAAACAAGACAAAGAGTAATAGTGTTAGAGATTTAGTAATTTGGTTCTCCCAGATAAGGTAACCTGTTTGTTTAATCATTGATGAGTTTAGCAAAATCTGAAAGATTTAACACTGCTCAGGACAATTTTCTTTTTGTTTTCTTGTTCCTTGAGTGAGCTGTCTTTTACCATTACTAATTTATTGCCAATGATATTGTCTTTCACACTAACTTTAGTAATAGGCCAGTCTGAGATATTAGGCCAGTCTCTTAATAAATGCTGAACGTGTTGAGTACATTCTTTGTGACTGTGCCTGCCTGAATCCAGTACAAGGGTCACCAGATGGATATTAATAGAAGGAAACAATCTAAAGAGAAGTCCAAAGGACTGTTGGCATTTTCTGCCTCAGTTGATATGGAAAAATTAATTTTCCCTTCAGGTGATACTGAGGGAAAACAACCTTGTGTTTTCTAGAGGACACCTGCCCCGGGAAGCTGGCTGAGGAGCTGACAGCGTGGTCTGGCCTCTGTGTGGTGGGACACCTTGGCTCAGCTCCCTGTGGGAATGCAGGATGTCTGTAAGGACTTGGAGGGGGAGGTTGTGTGCTGCTTTTCTCTCTTAGGTGTGACAGGCTGTCTGAAAAGATGGGTGTGAGATTTGTATGAAGGAATGTGTCCTGCTGAGGTGTTGTTGGAAGATCGTAGTGCAGCAGGAGGCAAAAGTGTCCCATTAGTCTTGTTAATGGAGACTCCTAAGTTATTTAGAGCTGCTCCCAGGTTTATCTTGTGGGTAAATCACCTAGATCATTGCAAAAAAAAGATGTAGGAGTGAAGTAAAGCATATGCAGTATGAACAGGAACATGTGGCAGGAACACCCAGTGCATATTAGAAATCCAGCACCCTAGTAAAATGATTTGTTGCTGAACATTGTTTTGGTATTGGGGTAGCATATGCCTGTAGGATAATAGTATCTGTCAAGTTTCAGATGGTTTGAAGTTACAAATTAAGCTTTTTTTTTTTGTTTTAAATTTACACAGAGGTGTTGCTATTCTTATATACATAGGCATATTGAACATGCATGTAACAGAAGATAAAGAATTATGAAAGTGCATTGCCCGGTATATATGGAAAAACATCATGTTTTAGTTACAGACATTTTTAATATAGAGGAAGGATTAGAGTTTGAGACCTGGTTCGTTGTTCTGCATTACAAAGTGTCCTCTTTGAAGTCACAGCAGGAAGGCACATAATGCTGCACAACCAAAACCAAGGATGGAGACATAGTTTTCATTCTAGTTTTCATACATTTATAGCTATTTCACCTGAACAATTTGTGCTGTAGGATTATTTTCTTACAAAGTTTGTATTATTTTATAAAACCACTTTTCTAATAGATACCAAGATTCTGTAAATATGAAACTCCTAAACTAAGAGTTGATGATTTCACTTTACATTAAACATCCTTAGGTCAAAGGCAGCAAATATTATCAAAACACCTACTCAAGATAAGTGAAGTGAGAATAGGACTTGAAGTCCAAGTAGTTAAAAGGCAATTCATTACAATATAATTTGGAAGGAATGTAGTGCTTTTTGTTATTTGGATAAGATATATGTAGTATCAGATTTTTTGCTTTTAAGGCATTTGCTTTTTAATTGCCTTTTTTTTATGATAACAACTCCCATTAATTTACTACCTTCTGCCTTTATTAGGCAATGCTCTCTTTCAGGTCCTGTCAAAAGTAAGAGCTACTGTTGCCTCATAAAAAACTTAGAGAACAAAGGAAACTCATGTAGAAGGTGAATTTATTCCTGTCTTTGTGACTTGACTGTGACTATGAGATACTGAAGTAGTTTTTTGACCAGTGTCACATTTTTTCCTTTTTCTCTAACCCTCTGTGGTATTCATAAAATGGGAGATGATCTCCAAACAAAAACAAAGGCTGCAGAAATGGTGAGTTTATGCTTTATGGACATTTCTTCTTATGGCATCCTTCTGCTGTGATGCAAATAGAAACCTTAAATTAGCTAATGAGTTAATGGGCTGGATGAGTAGTGAGGTGATTACTCTTCCTGATGGCCAAAAATTGTAGCACACCCTTTTCTGTCACCTTACCTCATCCACACCCTATTCTGACCTGTTGATGTTTGTCTTGTCTGTGCGTTGAGCCTGAGTTTTTGGGCTTGTGTAAGCTCCTTGAAGCAGAGGCTGTCCTTTGTTGTGTTCCTGTGATGTGGAGAACAGTGGAGACTCGTAGCACAACTGCTTCTGCATGTATAAGAAATAATAATGCTTCCCTTTGCTCGGCTCTGTTGCTTGAGAGACCCCAATGGTTTTGTTCTTGACAGTAGAAAATGTGGGAAATGACAGATCTCTCAAGATACTTTTCTTGAAGAAGTCTTGGGACAAAGATGGCTGATTTTTCAGAGTTTCTTCAAATTCACTCCATTGCAGCCTAAAGAAGGGAGGCTACAATCTGAAATCATTGTACAGTGTTGAAGAACAAAAAAAATAATCCAGTCATTATTTTTAGATAAAATATTGAGTAAAAACATCTGCAACCTGTTATCATTTATTCCGAAGACTTTTTTAACTAAAAAGCAGCTTTATTTCTACCGGTACTAGCATGGGTGGGGGTTTTTTGGCTGTGAATAATAATCACATGGCTGTAGGGTCATGGAGCATAGAAGCACCTACAATTTTCTGTTTTCATATGTCCTTGTAGAAGATAAAATGTGTAGAAAACAAAACTACAGATTAATTTTTTCATGCATTTTCTGCATGTTAAGTCCGGAATAGAAAATGTGCAATAGTCTTAATGTACTTGGTGAATTTAGTGGTTGCCAAGGTTTTCAAGCATGTATGATTTCAAGCATAATGTATGATTAATTTCTATTGATTTTGTGTTTGAACTTAGCTGGAAGGCGCCTGTTACACTGTAAGGCAGTAGTCTCTCTGCTTAAGGCTCATTTTTGTTTTCCTTCTGTTCTGCCAGCACATGGAATTTATAAAATGGCCATATTGAACTATACTGACTACTTTATAAAAACAACATCCGTATGTATCTTGAGGGTATGATTTAGTTGCTTGTATATGAAAAACTGACTTCTAATCTTTAATGTGGCCACAAACCACTTGATCACCTTAACAGATGAACTTCCATGCTTCTCTTCACATCCTCAGTGGTAATAACCTTTTAACAAGATTATCAATATAATTTGCCTGCCTTTTATACTTGGCCTGTGATTTGATAGCTGTGTAATGCTAAATTTAATCAGAAACTGTACTCATTGCAGTTTATTGTCAGAGATGCTGAGTTCTCTTGATTGGTGAATTGTACATCCATAGTGTGTGTACAGACTTATTTTTATTAGTTTGGGAAGGTGTCTTGGTGGGTTTTTTTTGTTTTGTTGTGGTTTTTTGTTATTTTTGTAGGTTTTTGTTTTTTTTGTTGTTGTTTGGTTGGTTGGTTGGTTTGGTTTTGGGTTTTTTTGGTTTTTTTTTTTCTTTTTTTCCCATCAAAAGACATTGTTGATTTTAAATTAAGCATTGGCAGACAAATGTTTAAGGTAATCAGGGGGTTGCTTAACACAAATATACTGTCTAAATAGTTGGATTTTTTCTTTCATTAGCTTGTTGAGAGTTGAGGAGCAACCCAGGACTGCTGGACTAAGGAAAACATATTCAGTTTATTTGGTTTCAGAGTGTTCAGTAAGTCTCTTCACAAGTGTGTGTGCTTCAATACATTTACGTTTCCTCAAAGCAATGATCTCTAATGATCTCATGTGCTTGGCAGCCTAAATTCATCTGCAAAACAGCACTGTACCCTGCAGCACCATGCTGGGGTGTGTGCTTAGCTCTGACTCGGAGGTGATCATCATTTCCTGCAGCAACCAGTTAGCCCAGTGCTGCATCGCCCAAGATGTGAAAAAATCGCAGCGCGAGGCAGAGTGGCTGCAGGCGCTTGGACTATTAAAGCTAGACTTGTAAAGAATGTGACATGTGGCTTTGTGTCACGCTGGAGCATGATTCCTGTCTCCAACATTGGTGAATGACATGCTTCTACTCTTCTACTTGTGGTAAAGCATGCTGGGAGACATCAGTGAATAGGAAGATGAGCATTTGTCCTTTGGAGAGAGTGGCTACATTATCTGTTTCAAAAATATGGCTGGTATAACATACTGAGTAGTCAGAATTTAAAAACAGAATATTATTTTCTGGTATTGTTATTACTATAACTTCTTTTTAGAGCTCTGAATGGGAAATGCTTCAGTGACTAAGATGTAATATCAAATACAGAACTATCAGTAAAGTAATGTTAGTCCAGGTTCAGTCTTACAGAAACTTTTGAGAATTTAGCAGATTTTTGAAGAATGATACTGTACCTGTCCTATGTTAAATAAGTGTGAAGCTGTTAGCTGTTATTCTAGTGTTTGGGATTATTTTCTGTAAAGAAAGAAACAGTAAAAAATTAGGCACGCAAGGTATTATATTTCTGTGTAAAATATGAAGAATGAAAGAATCCTTCTCACTCAATGAATACTGTCTATGATTGTGTGGAACCTAATGAAGCACTTTCAAAGGAGGAGATGATGAGATTACATTTGTTTTTCACCAAATTGTTGTATGCCATTTTTGCCAGTTATAACCTTGGGTTTGTTTTTTTGGTGGTGTTGTTTTTTTGTTTGGTTTGGTTTTTGTTTTTTTGTTTTTTTGTTTTTTTTTTTTTTTTTTGGGTTTTTTTTTTTTTTTTTTTTTTTTTTTTTTTTTTTTTTTTTTTTTTTTTTTTTTTTTTTTTTTGTTTTTTTTTTTTTTTTTTTTTTTTTTTTTTTTTTTTTTTTTTTGGGTTTTTTTTTTTTTTTTTTTTTTTTTTTTTTTTTTTTTTTTTTTTGGTTGGTCTTTTTATTAGTATTTCATTGTCACTGGTTTGCTGTGTCAGCTAAATTTATGCTAGTCACAGTGATGCAAGAGATTATATATGCCCATAAAAACAACTCAGAACTCTATAAGCTAGATTGAGACAACAATCAGTCACTTTTTAATTGGTTACACACCCATATGTACATCCCACTAGTTGTCCAGCCCTTCTGAACCTGTATGGCACCATCACCTACCTGCACAGACTTTCTCAAGGTTTTTGAAGGATTGAAAAATCACTTTGATTTAATGTTTAGTTATGGATTTATGGAAGGGAGATGATTAAGAAGCATATGATTATGTTAAAATTGAGTCTATGCTTTATCATTAAATTTATATCTTCAAGGTGGTAACTTTTGTGGTTAGGATTCGAAGAAAGGGTAATACCAACAAAAGTCTCAATTCTTTTATACTGAAAACATTTTAAGAAAATAGCTTTTGCCAACAATTTGTCTTTCAGAGGTATGCCTACATTTGGTGTTCAAGCTGAATGTAGTCTGAGGTCATCTGTAATGATTATTTGAAAAGCTGAGCTAAAGCTTATGCTAATTGAAAATCTAATGTTTGATTAAACCACTGAACCAAATTAGAGGTTTGGGGCTTCTATTTTACAAAAAACAGGAAATGAAGAATTAGTGTTCAAACTCTCGGTGCATTCTTTCTTACTACTGAGAGGGTTAGGAGATCACAGAATGTCAGGTGCTGTAGTTCTACTTGAACCCATCTACATTATGTCAAACAGACAGTGTGTGGAAGTTATTTTCAGTGGAACCGGGTATTCCTCTATTAAAACTAGTGAATTTATCTTAAACTGGAGGTTCAGCTTTCTCTTCTCTTCAGCCATGCTGCTTAAGATGATAGGTAATCTGCAAGACAGCTTTCATTGGTGGAATCATGGGTGTGAATCTCAGAATCATAATGATGACACTAACCGTATGGCAGTACAGAATGTGTAGAAACTCTTGATTTTAGCTTGTCCATGTAAGAGTTTCTTGTTAGCATAGTAATGTGTCTTAGAGAATTTGTGAAGCGTAACATGATCTAGTGGTACTTCAAGTTATAGTTGAGGAAAGGGGGAAATTTGCTCGTTATGGATACTGTTACTGCTTTTCTCATGTACCCATTGAAGCATAATATGTAATTTTTTCCCAGGTTTTTCATGTAAGTTTCATGGTTCTTGTTCAAGTTAACAGCTTTTGTGTAGTGAACTACTTATGTGCAGCAAGATTTAAATTAAAATTGCCTTTTGTGGGAGGATTTCAGCTCTCCTCTGAGAGAGGAGACAATTGACAACTTTGAGACGAATTCCCTTTCCAATTTACTTCTTCTACTGCCATGTTTCTGCTGCCCCAGACATTGCTGCTTCAATGTGGAATTTTAGTAGAAGTTTAAAAGCCTATACAGATCTGATCTTGCAGGATTATGAAATCTTGGAATATTTTTAACTACATGATAAAATTTCCAAAATTCTTGAGAAGATTGATGTGTAAATAAGAAAGGCTGTAGACTGAATTACACTGTTCAACTTTATATACATCCAAGCTAGTGTTCCTTTTTATTTGGAATTCATTACTGCTATGTAGAGTTTAGCAGAAGTTAATTTTGTCTGTTTTTAGATACTTGCCATTCATCTTGAATCTCCCCATTGCCAAAATACTGCTTGAAACATGAACTTCCAAGAAAAACTGTCAAACCACAAAGCAAAAAACCAAACCCAACAATAATAAACCCCTACCTTCAAACACTGAAAACTTGGACTGTTTGAGTCACTGTACTTGAAGACTGAGGACTTGAAGACTGCACATACTACATTATGTAATTTAAGACTTGGCAGCAATGCCCTGACTTTGGTTTCCTCTCCTTTGTCAGCAGTTCTGCTTGTATTGGAGCAGATATTGTTTCATCAGTTAAGTTTAAAAGCAGATGTTAACTGTCTTCTGTTGCATGGTTCAACAAGCAGAATTTCCTACAGCATCTCAGGTGTCTCTGGTTGCTGCCAGTAGCGCTGCTAGATCTGGCAGTGAGCTGTTGCAGCAGTTATATCACATGGGCTGTGGGCTGTTGTGGCTGCGGACAGTAAGTTAACTGATGTGTTCAAAATTAGAATGTTTACTATAATTACCACTACTTGCTTTTTTGTCTCTATAGTGGATGTTGCTTTACTAGTCATTTTATGTGATACTTAATTCTTGACACATCAGGGTGAATTGAACACATCTTCATCGTGAAATTATTCCTCTTCACACTATTAGCTCATACCTATTTACACACTATAAATCATATCCTTGCTTCATTTTCTTCCTTCTCTTCTTCGTTCTACACTGAGTCACTGACATTTGCTTTCATGGATCTTCTGTGACCTACTTCTGTTTGTGAGCAATTAGTACATTGCTTTGGTGGTAAAATAGTCCTTTACTGGGATGAGTGTTTTTACAGGGCGAAGTACATGCAAAAGTTGTTTTCATAAGTTGCTTATATACTCTGTAATGTGTTTAAGATGGTGTTAGCCTTTTCTCTGTATTTTTGTATTGATATGTAGATTTAAGTCTGATATAGAAAGTATACAAGTTAATTCTATTTTTTTTGTTGTTGTTGTGTTTCTGTGTTCTTGGATTTTCATGAGAGAATAAGATGTTACTGACCATTGAAGTGGTCAGGAGAGATGTAAATGAGAAATCTGACTTTATTCTGGAAATTCCATTTTTTTCTGTAAAACTTCACTCGCAGTAAGAAATCTTGTTTAAGATATACTATAAATGGATTTT
The DNA here is from genome assembly GCF_000277835.1 of Geospiza fortis. NCBI lineage: Eukaryota > Metazoa > Chordata > Aves > Passeriformes > Thraupidae > Geospiza > Geospiza fortis. Next base: position 261,873 of record NW_005054526.1, read on the forward strand.
GTGGACCAGATTCATTCATGTTGATATGCTTCACTCTGCTTGGAAACTTCTAGTGTTGAATGTATACTAGGGTTTTTTGCTAAAATGATGCTACTAATTTTCCAGTTTCACTCACTGGATTTTCATTAGGCATAACTGGGTGGATAAACTTAAAGTTATATTGTGTTCTAGTTGTGGAAGGGAGCTTGAAGTATATAATTGCAGAGAAGGATTTCCCTTTCCGTGGGTAATGCATCATTTTTTCTCAGAGCCTGTATGAGAGGTCACAACCCAGCACTATGGTGTTTTGATCTGCAGAAAACATATCTTAGATACGCTAAAGGGATTCTAAAACTGAACAGTTGTTTGTGATTTAGAGACTTGGATTACTAAAGTGGCAGAGCATGTCAGAAGGAAGGGATGTTTGATTACATGACATGAATGCATTATCAGTACTTTATTTGCAGTGGCCTAGATAATTTGTTTCTGACCTCACTGAGTAATCCAGTCACTTGAAAGGTAAAGCATACACCACTGAAATCTTTTTCAATACCATGCCACACTATTTTTAATACTATAAATGTGCATGTATATATCATGCAGGTCTGTGGCAGCACACTGAAACACATAAATCATCTGATATTTCCTGGCTTCTGTGGTGCTTGATGATTAAGCATTACTATTAAAAAAAAATAGCGAGTGGATGTCAGAGGCCTTGTGTCATCCCCACTTGTGACTGTGCCTGGAGATGTTTAAATTGCATCACTAGAGATTATTCAGATGTTTCCAGTTACCTCACTGTGACTATGCAGATTGATGATCTGCATGTGTAATAGGTTCCCTTCCTCAGTAGCTATATTGCCATGTGGAGCTGAAGTTTGCTCCCAGACTTAGTCTGGGTGCTGGGTTTTATAAGGGCATGATAATTTGAGCCGTGGCTAGTGTCAAGTTAATCTTGCTGACACAGCTTACTTAGTACACAACTGCAGTTGAAAAAGGCAGTTTGTATTCTCATGGTTAAAATAAAAATTTTTATTTTCTAATGGAGAAATTCTGAACCAGTAAAAGACTTTTATCTATGGTGTAACTTTGTCTTTAGAAGGGAGATTGCTTATGTGACTATACCAGTTTAGATACACAGCTAACTTCTTAAGTGTGGATACTGTATATCTAATACAAATCTGTGGAGAGAACAAATAATTTGTGTACTTTTGTAAATGGTGTCAACTATGTGCCAGCACATAGTAATTAATTTTTTTTCTGTTAAATTTCTCATGAGGCATTGTTAAATGAAAAGTAATGATCAGTAGTTATGTCTGTTACATAAGCTCAGTTTTAATCTGGAAAAAAGCTAGATCAGACATACCCATTTTTTGTAACAGTTGTTTATTGTTTTGCTACAAAAGGGATATCACTGTGTTTGGAAACTCCAACAGAAACAGACTTTAATTTGTTATTGCTCCATAAGACTGCTGGGGAATGGCACCTTGCTGGCTGCAGAAAAATGTGTAGCGGTGTCTTAAGATCATGACACTGTGGAGCATTTGGTCACTTACCTTTTAGCATAACTTTGCAGATGTCTGGTTCCTGCAGAACAAACACCCTCTTCATGAAAGCTGCCATAGCTGGCATTAATTGATGCCCTCTGCCACAGGCTCGAAAGAAACCAACAGCTGAATGGGCGCAGTGAATGGATTTTTTTTTTCACCTTCCCCTGGGAAAATAATGCTTCTAGATGCTTAATTATCATTTAATTAAAAAACTTTTGGTCAGCTGTCAGTGGGAGGGAATAAGTATGTGGGCCTCACTAAAGAGAGGAGGGTCTTTTGTTTGCAAACTGAATTTCTGAACTGCAGTCAATGTGTGCATGCTCAAATGTGGGACACTGATGGTGCTGCCAGGGGTCTTGTGGGAACAGGCATGGTTTTGAGGTTGAATGCCTTCCACTTAATTGTTCATATTCAGTCTCCTAACCCTTAAAGGGCATAGTTTTCAAACACCCATATTTTGCCCTAATAATGATTTAATTTTTTTTAAGATTTTTCTTTTTCTTTCCTTAAGTCCAGTGCATTAACTGCTTAAGCATTACTGACTACTTATGTCCAAACAAAAGGCAAGACAGAATATTAATTGCAAATTGTTTATATTTCTTATAGTGTGACCCTTTAGTTACATAATATTTCCTCTTGTGTTTTTTAAAACCTGAGAAGGGAAAAGGAATAGGACCACTTTTCCTGTAACTTGCATTAATTCCCTTAAAGAAAAGATGTATATTTGCATCATGTTGTTGAAGATTAGGCATTTATTGTGAATTTTTGGCAACTCTCATGTTTGGATGAAGAAAGAAGATAAACCACAGCAATTAGTGTAACAGTGCTGCTGAAAGAATGAAGCTCATTTCCCTCACATGTCAAATGCTCAGTAGGGAGCTGGGCTTCATCACTGTACTGCTTTCCAATCTGTAGATGTGTATCCCCACTTCTGGTTCTCGAGAGGTTAAAAGGTAACTTTATGTTCTTGGTAGGAGCATGTGTCTCCTGGGGACTATCCTCCTTAAATGCTTTTCCCTCCTTTGTTTTTCTTGTTGCCCAAGTGGGAAGCCTGCACAAGTAGGAGTGAAAGAATTCAGACTCTTTTCCTGCTGGGTGTGATAATAGAAGAATTCAGGCTCCTCTGCTACTGTGTTTGATCTGCTGTATAGTTTTCCTTCAGTCAGGTGCATTGCTCTGACATTGTCTTGGCTGTTCATTTCTTAAGTCTTAGGTAGTATTGCTGAAGGTTTGAAGACAACGCATTTAATCAAGCAGCCTCATAGTTTTGAGAGAATGGGAGCTACCAGATTTATTAAAGAAGGAAAGAAGCATTCCTTTCCTAATTATAATTAGAGGTTAAGCCAGAAGAGAACTACTGAATTAGAATGTAAAACCATGTAAAATCTGTCTCCTTCCAGCAGCTCCCAGTCTCCTACCCTTGAATTTTAGGATGTGATTAGTTTAGTTCTACTACTTGAAGACTATTAGGAGAAAAAAAGTTGGGGGAGGGGTGTGGAAAACAAAGGGGAACAAGAATCGTAAAACTGTATTTAAAATACTGTAAAATAATGTAGGAAACAGTATTTTTAGGACTTTGTCTCTTAGTGGCTTTTCTCCTGGGCGAGTCTCTGTAGTACAGTGCAATGCAGACTGTGTTTCATGGGATGTAGACTTCTGTTTTAATAAGCTTCTGATTCTTCTTATGTGAAAGTCACCGTGGCAACATAAAATTTTTGATGGATACCAACAAATAGAGGAGGTTGAAGGGAAGATGAAGCACAACTTCCATAAGAAGAAGCAGGGCGAACAAAATAGTTTCTTGTTTTCTTCCCCCAACTGAAAATGGATTAGTAATTTTTGCAGTGTCTCTTAGGCATCTACCCAGGAAGTAGGCTTTTTTAGGCTGGCTGTATGTAACTACCTAATTTCAAAATGTGACAGACTTTAAACCAGTGGGGTGTTTTGGATATTGATGCCATGCAGACATTTTGAGCCAAGAGAAGCACTCCTTAAAGTTCTTTCCCTGCTATTTGAGGAACGTGGTCACTGCTATGAAGAGGCCTGTATGGCTTATCATCCTGGCCTGGTACATGGTGAGTTAGGAACAGTGCTCTTCTGAGTAAGTAAGAAGGAAAGAAGCCCAAGAGGAGGTAGTTCTAAGGGGAAAGCAGAATGAGAAAACTGGAGAGAAAGTGAACAGGGTTTCACTGTGGTAGATAACTGGACGAACAGGTCTTTGGTCTGTAATGTGGAGATGCTCCCATGTTTTATCTAAATTCTGAACTCTGGTGGCCTCAGTTTCAACCAGAGTTACAGAGAACTCAGGATATGTGCTTGGCTCCCTGGCAGTATTGAAGTGTCCTGGGGAATTGGCTGTGATTAGTCCTTGAGTCTGGATGGATGTTGTTGAAAGGAAGTATGGCTGGAACAGGACCCATTTGTTTATTGGTTTTGTTTGGGGTTATTTTTTGAAGGGGCTGACTGGGTAAAAGTTGTCCGTGTATTGACTGCTTGTTGAATGTAAATGTGGAAAAGGTTACTGTTCCCCGTTGAGGGGGTAGAAGGGTGAGGAGGTAGTTCCTCAGCTGAGGGGATCCCTTGACTGAGTCTGACTGCTTGTGTTGTGAGCAGCAGCAACAGGGCTCCAACCTAGCTCCTGACCCAGGGACAGAGCCCCTGGAAGCATTGCCTGTGACAGTGTCTGTACTACAGCCTTGCAGACAGCGCACCAGCCTGAGGTGGAGTGGTGGCTCCAGAGGAAATGGCATCCAAATCCTGACTCACCTCCATCTGCTCCCCCAGTTTCTCCCAAGCTGTTAACCACCAGCAGTGGGTCAGAGTGAGAAACATCCTGCCCCCAGCCTTTCCTCTGCAGCTTGGTGGGAGATGTCTGGCTGCATTCTCTCAGCACAGGAGATGCACCAGAAATTGTAGTCAGAATATGGAGTGATAAGGGTTAATGTAAACTGTAGGGGATCGCCCAAAAGCACAAGGAGGCCTTTTTTTTGAACCTGCTGTCTGCAACCTAGATAGGCATGCCCTCTGGTAAACAGGTATTTCCTGTCTAATGCAAACAGTTTCTGCAAGATTATCTACTGTCCTAGTCAAGGCACTACTTCATTTGGTTAACATCTCCAAACTAGTGATGCTGTGATCTTAATAGGTGTGATGTATGACTTTTTTCTTTTTAAGATAAGACTTGTGATTATATTATAAACCCCTCACAGTAGCTACTGATTTTGCTTTTTTCAGTTAGGCTTTTTTTTTGTTGTTTGTTTGTTTGACTTGGGTGTTGTTTTGTTTTTGGTGGGTTTTTTCCTTCGTTTGTTTTTGGGGGTTTTTTGCATGTTCTGAATTATGTAGCGTGCAGATAATCATACTTAGCAGTAGTTTAGGCCAGCCCTGCATGTTTTTCCTCTACATTGGTGCTAGCTTCCTAATTACCCTTCTATTTTGAATGAATAACATTTTTGTATCAAGGAATTTAGTTAAATTTCTCAGTATGATAGGAGACACCTAGTAACTTGGTTTATTTCCCTTCTCAGAATATGAAATAAACTATAAATTCAAGAAACAGTGGGATTTAAATGATCCCATCATCATGTTCTCGATGGGTTGTATGATGTCAAGATACAAAAATGTAATTTTGGGTATAATAGAGCAGAATTGCTCAGTGGCCCAGTGGTTTGTGATCCTGAGCATTCTTTTTGTATGCACTCCTCTGTATACTCTCTTTGGTTGTAGTACAGACATTAACTTTTGTGCAGCTATGAATATTGTACAACTATGGAGTTAGTAGTTAGCTTAATACTCTTTTTTTTTTGTTACTGTAGAGGTCAATATTTAATTATGTGAGTTAAATGTGAATCAGTGGGTTTAGGAAGGTTCAGGACAGACAGAAGTATGCAGTTTTAAATCTGTAGAAGAAATTTGGAATTCTTGTAACTACTGATTATTCTCCTGTGCAAGAAGAAGAAAAATTACGGATCGAAATTGGCTAGAGTAAAAGTGAGAGCAGTCAGTGAAGCTGAAGACACTGAACACATCCAACTAGCAAGTTCAGTTGAGAAGGCATAATGACCTTGTTATTTGTATTGTAGGACTCTGGTTCAAAGGAGATTGAGAAGCCCCTCCCGGTGTAAGCAGTCTTTGTGTCAGTCTCCCTCAGGTCTGGTTATTAGAGATTTGGCAGATATTTTTACAATTCTGTGATTTTTCCTGGTGTCTGCTTTTGCAGTGATGCTGTTGTGCATGCATTTGAATCCTTTAGGCAGTCTATGGAAAGGGTGATCCTACATCTAGTTGATGGCATTTTGCGTTTTATTTCCCTGTAGATTTTTCCTTTTTAGAAATACAAAGAAAAAGTCTCTTCTTTTGTTTGATTGAGGAAAGATGAAGTTCTGATGGCATGGTGGCATGCTGGTAATTGGTATTAACGGTAGGGAGAAGGGAGTTTCATGCACATTTTTCAGTATTCAGAGAGGACTTGTAGCTTACTGCCCATGTTTATCTGGCCAATAGCCAAAGCCAAAACACTCAGTGTAGTGTTGCAAAGGTTCAAGACAGACCACCAAACTAGGGCAGCAAGCAGCTGCATCTTGGTGTGCTGTTTTCATTATGTTTTGACAGCACTCTTGTTTCTTCAGACTAAAGCTCACCTTACTTAAGTTGACTAAAGCTCACATACAAAATAGGAAAATCTGAATCCTTCCCTACATTATAAAACTTAAAATTTAAATCCCAGTATTTTCTGCAGTGCATTACAGACTGATGTAGAATAATTCCTCACAGAAAGAGTATACTTGAGAGTAGAATGTTTGACTGTATGTGCAATGTTGTAAAGGTAGAATGTTAGAGGTATTTATCTAAATAGATGCATACATTTTATGCATATGAATATGAATGTGTGTCTGTATATGCATATATACACATAACAAATTTGGAGAGTGTATATGCAGATATGCAGTCTAGGTAAAATATATCAGAAAATACTGCTAGATAATAAATTTATATGAATGTGAAATACTGACAGCCTTTAAAAGTGTAATTCTGCAGTATTCATTGAGGAATATTCTCAGCCAATTTGTTTCCTCGCATAAAGTGAACTGATGCTAAGTGTTGGCTGTGTTTCACTTTGACTTTCTGGAGATGCTTCATCAAATACAAGCTTCAAGGCTACTTTTGACAAGGAAGCTGCTTGCAGTATCGATGTGTGTCATCTCTTCAGGGCAGCTGGTTTTTGCATTTATTCCAGTTCATATCCCCATAGAACTTGTCTGGGTTCTGGAGCACATGGAAGTACTCACTGAACTGCTTTTTAATGTAGAAGGCTTCTTCTTTAAAAACTAAGTAAACCGAGCGAACCAGACAAAATAGCCAAGACAAACTAAACTAAATTCCTCACTTCAAATGTTCTGGGTTTTTGTAAGTTCAGTGTGCACTGTTCAATGACTCTTCAGTGTTGGTGTTGCTGAAGATAATAACTGTGAAGTCATACCTTAGCTACCTTCATAACAAGTTAAATATAACTGAGATAGAACTTAAATTTAACTTTCCTGTATAACCAAAGTCACAACATCTCAAGTGTTGCTAGAGACAGCATGTTCCTGCTGGGGTAGTTTTCAACTATGTAGTTTTAACACCAGAGAAATTATAATCCCTTTTTCTATCCCTGGAGCCTTTATAGGAAGGCTGGTCTTGCATTATTAGTGTCTCATGTGTACCTGGTTAGGCTTCACATTCTGGATATGGCACTAACTTGATTTCTTTGTGCTTGTATTGGCAACTAAAACCATTTGTTTGTAGCCTCTTTTCAGAATGGGAGAAATCCCCTTCTAATCTTTGCCTCCAACTAAGCTGCTATATATTACACTAATACCAGAATTAAGATGGTGTGGAGTAGTGCTGTGCTCAGCATAGCCTGTGAGAGATGGTGATTTGTCAAAATAGCTTAGACTCCAAATACATCTTCATGGCAAGTGTAAATATAATGATTGGGGATAATGAAATGAAATAATTATCAATTATAAAGGCTGATGCCATATTTCTAATGAAAAGCTTTAATAAAAGTTATTAACCTTCATTGCCAGTAATTTGTTCATCTTTTAGCCCTCATTCACAGGAAGAAATTTCCATTTCACTGCATATCTTTCACAACTATTGCCATATCTTGATTACTCTGTCAGGAAACCTGTTTCAGCTCTGGATGAAGTATTGTCTGTCCTAGAAGCACTGCATTTCTGCTTCACCTTTTTATTCTGTTCAATGTTTCCAGGAGATTGTGGAATGTAGCTGTATTTTAACAACCATACTCTTACTCAAGTCTCATGCTTTGCTGATTTCAGTCTAACTGTTCCCCTCATTTCTACCTGAATAGCTTTTGCCTGATATGGGAAGAATTGTGGCTCTTTAAGGAGCAAAGTAATCAAGCTTGATGCATTTGGATTGCATCTTTCAGCAGCTGCTGTTCACCCTGGGTTTGTTACAATAGAAGTTCAGCAAAAGCACTTTCTATGTAGTGTCTTCTGTTTGTTTTATCATGAGTGCTTCTCATCAGGAACATTGATTGTCTGTAGCAGCTGGAGAAGTGACTGGGAGTTAGTGCATTAAGAGTGATACTGGAGCTGAGGGGAAGGAGGAATTCCCCCACAGTGAGACATGCTGAGAAGTCAGGATAGGGAGGAGAAGAGTGAGTGGGCAGGAGTGTCAGTGACAGAGAGCAGGAGGTATGACAGAACCTGTCATGGGGGGGTGGATTTGGGAAACAAATAAGAAATTATGAATTGGATTCTAAGATAAGGAGTAGTGCCATTTGTCCAAGTCACTGCTGATACAGTGTGAGGTCAATGACTTCCAGATAGGTATTCACCCAGGAGGAGTAAAGTCCGGGAAGGATATTTGTGGAGCAGAGCAGAAGGCAAAGGGCAACAAATGTAAACTTTCTGTTCTGCTCAAGTCTTCTGCATGCCCCAAAGTTTAGTTATTGTTAAAAGTGACTGACTTTTTTTTTCTGTGCTCTCTCCTGTTCTTTTTCATCCTGTAAAAAGGTTTTCTTTAAAAAAAAAAAAAGTGTTCTAAGCTTTGCATCTTACCTGCTGCCTAGCTTGCTAGTCTCTTCTTGGCATGCAACCTGAGCACAGCATGAAATTCAAGGCTTAGGGAATTGCATTTTGGGGATTAGTGCTCTGTGGTTTACCAAGGTTTATATTTCCCTAAGTTACAATCCCTGTAGAGTATTCCTGCATGGCTATAACTTTACTGCAGACAAAGAAGCTTTATTTCAGGGCTGCCTCTTATCAGTTGGTTTATCTTGTCAGATTTGAATGGGAGAAGAATAGTTTTATGAAAACAATAGAAGGGGAAAGTTGATGTGTTCAGAGATCTAGAAAAAAACTGTTTTGTTTTAAAATGGTTTTAACTTCTGAGATTCTTTTGTATAAGGAAGATAGCTGTTTCAATGCTAAATATAGTTCAGTAAGTAATGCTTTGATACTTCCTTTGTGCCACCCTGCTCCCCATTTGTGGAGTTCTGGCAGCTTAGATCATCTTTCAAGGTTCCCTGAAGTTTATTTTTTTTTCATCCACAAAATGCCTCTTTTATAATAGCATTATTTTGGGGAAGGAATTGTGTTTCACAGATTATACAGGATGGATTACATTGTTTCAAAACCTTTGTGAAGCGCAGCTGAAAAACAAAGCTTACAGTGAGAGCTCTAGGAGGGATTTGTCCTTCATGCAGTGAGTTGCATCTTACCTTACTGGTAAGGCAAATAGAGGAAAACTTCATATCTTTTATTTTTTATTTCTCAATAGAACATTTCATTTGAGTATGATAGAAGATAAATTCTCTCTGCAGCCACATCTGAGCAAGTAGCAAACATGTTTTTGAAATGGCAGCAGGGGGGAAAGATTTCTCATTGTGTAAGATCTTGATATTGAAGGTAATGCCATCATACTCTCCAGAGTTTTAAAAATACACAGACTCCAAAAAAAACCACCAAAACCCAAAGATAAGTTTAATTAGGTGTTTTTGATAATGATTTGTGAAAGACATTGCACATTCAACTGAGAAATGTAAAGTTTGGATATTAATGTAAAAGTGAATGCAAGGCATTTGTTTATTTACATAGGAAATTCTGGTGAAAGTGATAAAAGCCTCAATTTCTACAAGTAAGGGCAAGTGACAAGTATGTGCAAGGAATCATCCATGTAGCAAAATCTGTGAAGAGTATCTAAAATTTTTGTGCTTTAAATGTATTACTTTCTTTTGCCAGAATTTGTGGTGGTCCTTTAAATCCCAGACTTCAGCCGTGAAAAACTTGCTTGTAAGTCACATCATGGATGCTCTGAGCCCCAGCCTGCATCACAGATGTTGGCAATGATACCATCACATCATCATAGAGAGATGCAATCTCTGTGTCTTTTAATGAATATCTGATAAATACCAGAAGTTTTTCCTGGGTTCAATTCTAGATTGGAGAATTGCAACGAAACAGTTATTCAAGCTTTTAAAATAAGAGTAGCAGATAAAGGGAGGAAAGTTATCAAAAATATGGTGACATTGCATGAAGCCAGAAGGAATATTCTGAACCATTCTTTTTCTTGTCTTCTGTATTACTTTGGAGTACTTCTGCACCTGTTTTTCTTTATGAACTCCATCCATTCTTTTGCACTTTATTCAATTTAACTATATCAAGACTAATTAGTCTTGGTTTCTGTCTGTTACATAATAAGAGAGGATCACAGTGTTACAAAATTCATTTTTTGAGATGTCTACAAATAAGATCTGAATCTCCTTCTCTTGCAGTCTACTTTGATAATTAAGTACTTTTGTGTATAAACTTTCTCCATTTTAGATGTTTTGAAGTTTTTCTAAGCCATTACAGAAAAATTCTGATTGCAGCGCTGTAAACATTAGCGTATGCACTCCAGTTTATACACAGCTAAGGTCTCTTAGTTTAGGATAATATTTTCCTTCTGCATGAGTGTTTGAAGTGTTGGGGATTTATGTTTATGAGAATATTTGTTATAGTAGAATGAGGGAAGAAGAAAACTACTTCTGCCAACGAATATATAAAAACTGTGTGATATATTTAAGAAAAATACCTCCTTTCCCACGTTTAATCAATGTCTTAATTTACTTCTAGTCTTGTTTAATGATCTTGTGTTATGGGAAATTAGTGTCTTTGCAGATGAAAAATGTATGAGTAAAAAAAATGCATTCATCTTCTTAATTATCATCTGTACTAATGACAAAAGGCACAGATATGAAATTTATCTCAATAATTAGATTTCTAATTATTACATCATTTTCAGATTGATAAGTCTTGCTCTGTCTGGCATGTGATTTCAAGCTACAGTTCATGCAACAGGAATAGTTTTAGTCATTGAATGGTGATTGTAAACCTGAGACTGTGTTTCACATTATATTTATTTTTATATTTTATAAAATGTGTATGGCAGAGAAATAAGCTTTAGTTGGAGAAGAATATTTTGTTAATGACTCTACAGGGAAATGTTGGTCATTGCACAGAACAGCAAACGTGCAAGCCTGAAAAGTATCCATGGTGCATTTTCTTTGAAAACTTCTGGTTTTGCCATTATCCATTATAATCATAGACTTCCTGGACATGCCTACAAAAACAACAATAGCTCTGATTTTTAATAGGAAACTGAGAAGTCAAGGAACTCAGTAGCAGAATCTCAAAACGCCCATATGTGGTACATGCTGTATTTCTGATGCTAATGTCTTCTTTTCTCTCTTTTTGCCCACAGCTGTAGAACAAGTAACAGGAAGAGTTTGATGGGCAGTAGCCAGTCTCCAGCTCTGCCTCGGCCTCATTCACCACTCTCAGCTCATACAGGTGATTTTATAACTACGCTACTACTGCTATTATGAAATTCTTATGGTGTCTCTATAACTGAAGGAAAACATACTCTACTGTTCTTTTCACTGTAATAGCAAAAAGTTGGATTTCATCTTATCCGAATTTCTGTTTTACATTTAGATCCATAAATCCTATGTTATGATCAGTCCAAAAATATCATTTAGCTATTTTTATTTCTTCACCTTGCATTCTGGTAGATTTTCTCTCCCCCTCCTACCATTGCTCTTCCTATAGCTTACACCACATAACGAAGGTAGTGGAGTCTGTATTACATTCTGATCCTGGAACTTCTGCTCCCGAGGATTTATAGTGTCAGGTACTTTGGTGGTAGTTGCTGTACTTCACTTTCCATGCCAATAAATTGATGATAGTTTTGTTTTTCTTCTAAAACATCTGAAACACTTAAAGTTTGGATGAATGTCCATAAATAAATATTTTATTTATAATAATTGCATTAATTTTTTAAAGTAAAATTTTTAGCATATCACCTCACATTTACACAGATATTTATTGTCTTTTTAATTTTGAGGGTGCATTAGCTGTAACTACAGGCCAAAATGAAAGCACCACACTAATCCTTGTGTAATCAATTACTCTGAATACTCTGGAGAGCTGCTTGCAGGGAGATGCTAAACAAGAAGGTGCAGAGCTTCACATGAATTTTTGAAGTATATTAAGGCATCTCCAGTTTTCTCATGGAAGCAACATTGTTAGAGAAAATATGGTGGTGAGTTTTGCTCTCAGAAGCAGCTGTCACAAGTAGGAACCCAGGCAACATGAAAATTTGTAGAGTTCAAGGCAGTAGAGCATTTAAAACAAACAAACTAAAACATGGTGCAGACTGTTTTGAAACTGAAAAATTAAATTTTGGAATGTCTGGAATACCATTTTGGGTCTCCCAAACACAGAAATTTCCATCTGGAAGAGGAGATTGTGGTCGCCATAAAAAGTGTCCTTGGTTGTGCTGTGCTGACTTGAGGAAAGCAGTAACAATGCTTGCTCTAGCATGTCTGCTGCTGTAAATGACTATACCATCTGTTTTGAAATAGAAACCTTGGGCCAGTGATTCCTAATGAACTCTGAAGTATAGACTGACCAGCACATGTTACCTGGGATTTGGATATAGGCTGTGTATTTGATAAATGGTGGAAAGTTCCTGTCTGGCAGCGGATTCAGGCTTTCATCAAGTTGCTTCATCTTTTGAATTGATTTCTCAAACAGCAAAAGAGAAATAATATTGCTGATGTCACAGCTATTGTCAAGTGGCTGAGAAGGTTGAAAACCAATTCTATAAGTTAAAGATTAAGTGTAAGTGGTTCTTTTCCACAAACTCAGCAGTACGTACTGTTTATTCAAAAGCGTATTACAGAAATCTGACAGCTTCTCCCATTACACAGGATACAGTAGGTTCTCTTACTTGGCTACTTCCAAAGACATGTGTCCTAGGCACTTGAGCAGCACTAGTAAATCTCATAGTAAGTCTCATCACATATATGAGATTAATGTTTGGATGTGCATGTCCAGCTCTGTTATTAGCTTGGTTCTGTAAATAGCTAATTATAGTAAATATTCACACAACTATTGGATCTTAGCTCAGCTGGCTAGTGTGCCTGGACAAATCTGTACATCAGATCACTGTGAATGTCATCCTAATCCACACAAATAAAAAATATGCAAATTTAGTAAGCTAAATACTTTCCTCTACACAGGCAGTAGGAGTTCAGTGTTTCAGGTGTTTAATGTCTATAAATCTGTGAGAATGTCAGACTTGGGAGGCTGGATTTACAGTGATCCTGTGATTTCTGTGTTGTCAGAGCTGCCAGGTGTTAAACTGCACTAGCTTCTGCACACTCACATTGCCTTCCTCCTCTCTGTGGTGGCATGTACTGAAGGCCTGTTTCCTTGCAAAGTGTGGTAGAGGGATTGACAAGAGACTGTGTGTGCTGTACAGCTTGCTGGGTTTATTCTTCTTGGCCCTGCTTGACTGAGAAGAATTGCTCCAAGTCATAGAGGCCTCCTTGACTTCACGGAGAGAACCTGGTATGTCTCTTGTCCAGCTATAGATGATTTGAGAGTCTTTTTTGAAGCTGAGATTCTCTTAGGGAAGTTCTTTGAATTGGAAGTTTTTACTTTACTTTATAGCCAGATCATCTGCCCAGCGTATGTACCTCAAGTTTAAGTTTCAGAGACTGAGGATGATCCTCTAAAACCTTCACATATTTCTTACTAACATTTGCTGTTGGAAGAGGAAACACTAGAAGAGGGAAAGGCAGACAAAAGAGTTTCCAGTCCTTGGGGAGCATGTAACAAGCTGAATGTGCAGCAAAGTGTCAGTGCTTGCATTTACTGAAAACAGGTTTATTCATCAGTCTGTTCTTGGCTGAAGTGTGGTAATAACATGCATTTTTGACAAATATGTTCTAGTGAGATAATGCAGAATTTGGAGGACATTGAAGAGCAAAGGAAAGGAAACTTCTCTAGTGCTCTAGAGAAGTTTTTCTTGTGTGTTGTTAGAGTTCTATTTCATTAATGCAATCTGCCCACATGAGTTCAGGCTGAAGCTCAGGTTGGACAGATGCTAACATCTGATTTAACTTCGTGAGACCATTGCACAATTTCTTGTTACTGGGTTGTCAAAAGAAAATACTGATTCTTGCATCACTTGCCTTTTAAAGGACTCAGTTTAACTGATGAGAGAGCCAGGAACTTTAGGTGTTGAGGACTCTTAGTATCACCTATCCTAGAAATCTTTAGCTTCCTCACATTGCATGTTAGGCTTTTTCTTCTACTGGATCCCACTCTTGTACTCCCTACTCTCAGGTGCTCCATCCATCTCTGGGGAGAGCCTGCCGTTGCCCTTACTGAAAAGAGTTCCATTCATTGCCCTTATTTAAGTGGACTAGATTCTTAATGTTTTTACTGTCTTAGTTGCCAGCTGGGATTTAAGCACAACAAAGGGATAAAGACCTGCAAAAAAAGCTAAGTACCATCCAGCTGCTCACCCACCCATCCCCCCTACAGCAGGTAGAAAAATTAGAAAAAAAATTAAAAGTACAACTTGTGAGTTGAGATTAGAACAGTTTAATAACTGAAACAAAACAAAAAAATTTACAATATTACTACTGAAAATAATAATAACAACAATAACAATTGCAATGAAAAGGAGAGAGTGGTGTATCATACCCAAGAGAAAGAAGTGATGCACAGTACAATTGCTTACCAGCTGCTGACCAATGCCCAGCCCAGCCCCCAGCAGCCCCCAGCCCCTCCTGGCCCTGGCCAGCTCCCTGCAGTTTGCATCCTGGACACGATGTCCTGTGGTGTGGAACATCCCTTTGGCCTGTCAGGTCAGCTGTCCTGGCCGTGCTGCTTCCCGGTGCCTTTGTGCACGTGGTCATGGTGGGGAATGGGGCACTGAAGGTCCTTGGCTAAGGGTAAGCTCTGCTCAGCAGCAGCTAAAACATCAGTGTGCTGCCAGCATTAGTCTCATGCTGACTCCAAACACAGCACTGAACCAGTGACTAAAAAGAAAATTCTATCCCAGCTGGAATCAGCATGCCCTTTACTCTAGACTGTTCTATTTGAGTGGAATCAAAATTGTCACACTCTTGAAAATCCACCCGGGATCAATTTCTTTTAGTTGTCATCCTAATAGTCTTTAGTGTTATCCTTGGCTTTGTGTGTAGTCCTAATGAGATGGTTGGCATTGCTTGGGAATTCATTGCCCCAGAGGCATCTGAAGTGAGTCTTTTCATTCTTTGTGAGGACACCATTGGATTCCCTAACAAGCTTTTCCCTTCAGCGTTAATTCATTGCTTGTTGAGAGCAAGCAGAATACGTACCCAGTTAACTCTGCATGGCATACTTGAGATGATTTTATTTGGACCACTAGTTTAAGCTACTTGGGTTTGTTTCCCCAAAGGCCTCCCATCTCTGAGGACAGAAAAGTGCTGTGAGTCCTCGGTTCAAATGTAGCAAAGTGAGTGAAGGTGTGTTCTGGAATCTCAAGGTGGAGCTCTCTTAGAGTGCTTTGCATAACCACTCCTGCCAATACCTGTGATTTTGCTCAAGAATATTTTCATCTTTGGTATCTGCAGACCAATCATTTAGAGGTCTGGCTGCGCCTTTGGAAGCAATGTGCTATTACTTCAGATCTGCTGAAGAGCTCAGGTAGCTACTATTTAATCATAAACTGGATTTGAACTAGTTTGGATGTGAATAGGATTGCTCTGTTTTAGAGGATGAGCATCTTGAATGTAAGCATAGTTCTTCCGAGTGCATTTTATACCTGTGTTCTTCCTTATAGTCCTGTTTTTCATCCAGATGCAGTCTGAACTGGAGGTATCAGCTATTCTCTAGTTTAGATAGATGTTCTTTGAGGAGGACCAGTGGCCCAAGTTTAGGGCAATTAGGGTAATAATAATTGCCCCATATAAGAAAGTCTATTATATAGAGATCTCAGGCAAATTATCCCCCCCCCCCCCCACGCCAAGGGAGTTTGTTGTTAATCTTTACAGATGCAAACTGATTTGGACAAGCACTGAATACTTACATGGAGTTTTTTAACTGTTAGCCTTGCCATCCTAGTCATACTCAGATTCATGTCAGGAGGGAGAGGCAGTGAGATAGCACCACACTTATGAAGTAAGTAGATTGTACAGAGTGCAAGTAGTGCATGAGTGGCAGATTTGTTTGTAAGCAACAGTGACCATAAAAGCTCCTGGGATACACTAAAGTGTTATTAGAGCAGTAAGTAGTCCAAGGATTGGGAACCCATGGGGTAAGGTCTGAGACTGAGGATGATAAATGAGATATGAAAAAGACAGTATGTACAGCAGATACTATATGTCTGTTAATGTATGTTAATTGCCAATACAATATATGCAAATCCATTTTCCTCTATGCAGGACCTGTAGCTGCTTGCAGAGATAATTTCTGTCTAGAAAGTCAGACTTTTGTTTGTAGTGAAACCTCTTGCCATGCCTTATGCATCCATGCAAAGATCACACAGTATCAGCTTTCTCTACATAAAGTGTTGCTATTTCTTGCAAAAATAGAAAACATGCTAGGTAATATCTTTAGGCTCATTAGCAGCTGTCATTGGTTAGTGGTGAGGACATCCTTTGCCTTTAGTATTTGGGCTGAAAGGTGTTAAGCCTGCTGAAAAGTACTTCTAAGTTTTCCATGAGCTGTTGAATACATAGACAACTGTGGGAAGATAAGAGTTGCAGCATTAGCTTGGATTGTACCTGGTGCCTGTGTCATTAATGGGCTTTCTAGCTGAGTGTCTGATGCTGTGTAGGCAGGTCATCTGCACCACCCAGCCTGCAAAGTGAATGATTATAATCTCAGCAAGTCAGGGCATTCAGGTGTCCCCACCTCAGAAGTCACAGAAGCTTCTTCATGTGGTTGATACTAACTCCTAATGATTAATAGTCACAGGTGGTGCTTCTTAATTTTATCTGCTGAAGGAGCAAGATTTAGCTGTTAGGAGCAATGCTGTAAATTTTATTTGTCTGTATTTTAAGAATATTCCATGTGGTGCCACTGAGATGACTAGGACAAGAATTGTAAGTAGGAAACTGTTCAAGGGTATAAAGAGGCTTGTGCTAAAATGGGGTATAATACAAAGTGTGAGTGGAGGTTATCAGTAGAGTCATCAGGTTTTGTTTTTGTGGCCAAACATTTTATTCTTCTTATAAGTGGCACTGGCATAAAATTACTGTAGCTTACACAAATTTGGAAGACATCCAGTATGACATAGCATCAGGGCGCTATTTTGAAGTGAGTGAATGACTGAAATAAAAAAGTATGAAATTGCAATATGCAATATTTTGTACTGGGGGACCTGTAACAGAAATGTCTATGATAAACTGTGAACTCACTTATTATAAGGAGTTTAGTTTAGGATCTGACTGCATTTTCTGTATAACATGATGTTTGCAAGGACCAGTCTAGTGCGGCTTTGAAAATGAAATCTCAGAAGATTTATAAAGAAGGTAATTTTCATTTTGATTTGGAAAGATTTCATGCTGCTGTACAGTGTCCTGGTTAGATTTCATCTGGAATACTGCATACGTTTATTGTCATACATATTCAGATGAGATCATGTGGAGAGAAGGGCTGATGGGATAGAATGTGGGAGATTTCTGTGTGAGATTGAAACATATTGCTTGCTTTTCTTAGTAATGGAAGACTGAAAGATGGTACTCTCATCTAAACCAGTCAGAATTGCCTTTCTCCCCCCCTTCCCTTAATAGAGTAGGAAGAGAAACACATGCTGGTCATATATACTGGAACGTGAGGGGTCTTAAAGAATTGTCCATCCAAGTATGGCAGGGACAAACATGACTTTCTCTAGGAGATTGGATAAATAGGTATAAGGCCCCAAACAACTCGCACAGTGAAGTTTTTAAATTACTTACGATTGTTCATGCACCTCAATTTGCATGCACGGGGGAAATACTGACGAGATATTCTCAAGAGGTCAGACAACAAAAATATCTTCACTGGCAACTTCAGAATATCAAAGAACTTGGGCAAAAGTTTTAGCGCAACATTCAGTCAGCACAGAACATTCCTCAAAGATTTGACTTGGCCCTTTGAACTTAGCAAACACTAAGTGGGATTGATTTTAAGTTACTCAGAAATTCTAAGAAGAGGTGATTAGAAGAAGGAGAAGGAGGGAAAGACAGAAAAGATACAGAGGAACCCACATACAGTAACCAACCCCTAGGTTCCAGCAGCATTCAGGGAGAACTACCCCAAGGAGGTGAGGTCTAGACAATGCCATGGCCTTGTGTTCAGCCTTAAATACCCCTGGCCTTTCCAGGCCCTTTCCCCAGGTGGGTTTTCCAGTCATTTGGCCACTCAGGAGCTGGGTTAGGGGCTCCAGAGGGGCATTGCCTCCACTGTGCCAATGAGTGACATCTCTGTTGGTCTGGGATACAGGCTTTAGGGGGCTGGGGGTGTACAGGGCAGGGTACTGCCTTGTCAGACCAGGGTAAGGTGTGACCTGCCCCTTTCCTTAGCACACATGTGTCCCAAAATGCCTCAAGACATCAGTCTTTCACAATGGGATTACATGATGCAATTCCCTAAAGCAAAATTAAAGTTCAAGAAGGTTTTACCTCCTCTTGTAATAGTATTTCTAGGACTTTTCAGACTTTTAGGTGGACATTGGTAGAGTGCTGGCTGTTAATAGTGTGATCTCAGTATGTCAGGGCTCACTGCTTGCATCAGATAATTCTGTTTGAGAGATGAACTTTAGTGAGCAACACTGAAGCATAGTAATCAACAAAGCTGTTTGCACCATATATTTTAAGGGAAAGAAAGACTATGCTTGTAAATAAATGAGGCCCCATAGTGTGTTTTTGTGGTGAAGTATAGAAATGCTAAAAGCTGGGATGTAAAGCAGGGCTCTGAATGTCAGATTTTGGAAGAAAACTCATGCAGTATATCAATTACTCTGACTACTGTCATATGTAGAATTACAAAAACAGATTTGCTAAAACAAAAATTTTTATTTAGCATTTCTTTTGGGTGCAGTTAATGGTTATGGAAATTTCAAATAATCTTCTACTAGTTTAAGGACAGGAGAAGAAACTCGAAATAGTAAGTTACGTGCAGATAGAAATTAAATCGTGTAAAAAAAGCACTCTGAGTATTTAAATGATGGTTGGAACATGTAGAGCTTTCTTGCAGATGGATTTAAAGATCATACAGACCTTCCTTGCCATAGCTGAGGCAAGATTTTTGCTGGTTTCAGGTACAGTTAATCCAGATTTTTAAATAGCCTGAGCTCCTCACATGAAAATAATAGCCTGAGCTCCTCACTTTTTGGAAAGCACCTGCAGAAGTATTCAGAATGATTCTACTGCCCAGCTGTCTGTTCTACTGACTGATGCTGTTTGTTATGGTAAGAAAGTACCATAACTGTAACTGCAGGTGAATGATGTCTTGTGTATTACTCAGTTCACAGTCAGGGCTCATCACCATGTGAACTGACACAGAGGAATGTACGACACATTGTTGTATTAATGGAGCACTGATGTATTGTGGTGCATGTTAAAAAAATTCAAACTGAATTTGTCTTTGATCCATCAGGAATTTGGGATAACAATTATCATTAATCTGGTATTCCATCCATATTAACAGAAAATCATTGCATTTGAAACTCTTTGTTTTGTAGGTAGACAGCTATTAAAAGTACATTAATAATATGCAGTGACTGTAACATGCTTTTTAAAAAATATTTGAAATATCTTCCCTCAGTGGCAAAGACATAGGATTTCTTGAAGCTATTTGCAAAACAACCACAGTTTGTCTTGATACAGTTTTCTTAACAATAGATGCTTGCAAAATGAGCCACCCTGTGTATTGTTATGAAGCAGAGTATTGTTTTTTTAGATTAATTGCTTATTCCTTGTGTCTCCCAGAGGATACTGGAGTTAATTATCTAATGCCTGACCACCAGTCTAGTTTACTTTACTAAATCAAACACTTGGGCAGTAATCTCAGTCACCTAGAGATACTGTAGGACTAAAGCATACAATACAAGCAGATTTCAAAGAACAGTAGGCTTTGACTCATCAGCAAGCCCTGCGCATATGGACAGAGAGGTAACTGGCACTAGATTTTATTTGAAAGTCTCCCAGGTATTGATTTGCAGATGGGTGGGTGAATGCCTTGATGGATGGAGGTCGCATGTAGGACTCTGCTTCCAACCTGTCTTGCTCCTCTGGAGTACTACACCTTATACCTGTAATAGCACTAGCTGTTTCTCCAGTCATTAGGGGTTTGTATTCTCATTCTTTGTTTCCAGGTTTGTCTGAGTTCTTACAATTTCTAGATAAACCTTCAGGATTTAGTATCCAGGTATTATGTGTGTGGCGTCACCAGTCTTGTTATTTTAAAAGCTGATTTGCTATTGAAAGTAATGCTTACAAGTTGATTTTCGTAATAACAGGATCTGATGCTCTTCCTGAGTAAGACTTTGACTTCTTAAGGTTTTGTCTGTAAGGAAGTGATCTATGTTGATTCTAGCAACATAGTTTGCAGCATTGTGACTCCACAAATCCAAATTCACACTGATAGCTGTAAAATTGCTGAATTATTTAATCATATTTTTTTCTTCTTTATGAAGTTTTTGTGTATATTTTAACTCACGGACAGTAAGGTATGTCCTTGATGTGTGTTAAAAACTTGTTTATATCCATCTATAACTTCAGCTAGTGAAAAAAAAGGAATTGGTTTACAAAGCCTCATATTCTGATTTGTAAAACTCTTTCCTGTCAAAAGCTGTTTGCCTCACTATGTTAAGGCTAGTTCTATGCTCTTCTGCCAGAGTTCAAGGTAGCTTCTTTGTCTTTTTTACTTACCTAAGCCACAATACACTCCAGATTACAGCTGATGTTTTTCTAGTGCAGCAGTTGAAGTTTGTGACTCTGTTTTATCTGCACGGTGTTAATTTTTTTTTTTTTTAGCTTATCTTTGTTAAATAATTTCTGGTAGCAGAAAAAGAAATCTGGTTAGCTGTTAAATTGAATGAACTGTTGCTCTCAGTAATTTGGTGTTTACAGTTGATACACAGTAAGAATAAATTTTTTTAGTCCCCAAGTAAAGATGGGAATTTATGGCTTCAGATTCTCTCTGCTCCAACCCATTCAGGGAATGAAAATCCTTGCCACCTTGAAATTTTTGAGGCCCTCAGCAGTGTCTGAAGGGTAATGAAGAAGCTGGGGTCTTGAGAGGATGCAGAGAATGTAGGAAGGACATAATTCTGCCATGATAGATTTATGGGTGAAAAAAACTTGTGGGTATTGTCCAGTGAGAGTGGAATCCATGTCTCTTGAGGCTGTGGAAAGAGCAGCTGCAAAAGCCGCTCAGCACAGCTCAGAAAGCATCTTACATCTGCTTCTAGACAAAATGGGGAGGGGGGTAGTGTGGGGATGTGTGTTTATCACTGTGTTTGCTACCTAATCACTCAATGATTATGCTTTCCCATATAGAATTAATGCAATCTGTTATGAGTATCACTGTGATAAGTGCAATGTTAATTCAAACATTTGGATAGCAGTGAAGGCCACTTGAAGCCCTTTAAGGACTCAGTTTTTTATACTGGCCTTTTCACACATAGGTAGTGATTTTCCCCTCAGAAATTTCATGTTGTTTCTAGCTGGCTACATTGGAGCTATTTTTTAATCCATAGCTTTTGTTTCAGTCTCATTTATGTCCAAAAATAAAATGCTACAACAAATGCATTACTTTTTTTCTATTTTCGTGTGTTGCTGCTACAGTTATTTTAAAGAAAAGTTTAAGGAAAGATTGATTGTTAGATGTATGCCAGTATTTCTTTATATTGGATCCTTTTGGCTTTTTTTTTT
>NW_005054526.1:284068-332558 GCF_000277835.1 Geospiza fortis
GGGTGAAGTTGGGGAGGGTTTGTTTGGGGTTTGGGGTTTTTTGTGTGTGTTTAGGGGTTTATTTTTTAGGTTTGGGGGTCATTTTAGGGGTCATTTTTATTCCTTCTAAAGAAAGGAATACGGTTTCTCCTCTAACTGTACAAGGCTGAGGGGTGGAGCAGCTCTCAGCAGCTGCTGCCTGTCTGTGCTCATGCTGGTCCACAGGAGATCAGGTGTTCTAATAGAAAGAAGTAACAAACCCCAAAGTTGAAACCTGTTCACAAAATGCAGGTAAGGGTAAAAAAAATTCAGTTCAGTGTGTTGTCTGCTTGTTTGTTTTGGAGATAGGAAAAAATGAGCAATGAAAAAAAATTGCAACGGAACCTGTGAAAATGCTGTAGAGACTTCACATATGGGCTAAATTTGTTTGATAATCATTTTTCTGTCTTTTATTTTTTTGTATGATATTTTAAAAAAACAGTATTTTTTGTGCCATTAAAAACCTATTCTTTCAAGCTAATGTACTGGTTTCTTTAAACAATTATTGAATTGTTTTGAGAATTTTCAAATTAAAAGGCTTAATGAACAGTTCTCTATGAGTTACAAAATCCAGTCACTAAAACTCAGTGTAAATTAAATATGAGTTAAAGTAAGATTCTGTTTCAGAATTTATTTTCAGAGAGGCTGTGAAAGAAAAAATTCTGAAATTGATTTCTAACCCACTGGAAATGCAAGCGTTAATATGCCTGAATGTTTTTAGTGACTTCTCTTCACCCCACCATCTAATAATAATTTTTTTGTGTATCATCTCCAACAGGAAACAGTCCTCAAGATAGCCCTAGGAATTTCTCTCCCAGTGCCTCAGCCCACTTCTCTTTTGCACGAAGGTAAGAGATTGTTCATAGTATTTAACACACATTTTGCATAGAGGAAATGTTGTATGCAGATACAAAAGGTGATTGCAAATACATCTGTCAGGTCTGTCACTTAGAAAAATAAGTACTAGCTCATTTTTGTAAGCCATTTTAAACCTCAGTACAAACAAACTACTGAATGTGTGATGCAATGCGAGCATATCTTTTTAATTTTAAAAAATAGAATAATGATTTAATTGTAATAAATCTGATTCAGACGTTTGTCTTACCTACTGAAATGTGGGGAAATTTTAAACTACTTGAAGGTTTCTTCCTCTATTTTTTTTAATGATGTAAGAAGTGCATTGCTTATAAGTTCACTGTAATACAGGTCCTGATTTTACTGACAGCAGCAATACCATTACCATACCTTGAATACCTGTCATTGACCTGTTTCAGTATCTGTACCAATGTCTGTGAAACAATAAGCATTGTCACAGGAGTGTTGTGAGAATTAATTAATGGAAGTAGAATTTTTGAAGATCTAAAAGTGAATTTGAAGTGATTTATGAAGTAAATTATTATTAAATGAACCATAACCAAAGTTGATAGCATGTCATGGGAGACTGCCTGTTTGTGCCAGTGTGGTTCCCCATCACTTAACACATTGTCACCCTACTGCAAATAATATGTTCATTAACTCTTATGTCTTTGAAGGTAAGCAGAATTTATATGTTTAGCCAGGAATATATGTATATGAAAAATGAAATTGGAATGCTTTAGCAGTGTCAGGCATCTAACTGATGGGTTTGCACTAAGTTATAACTTGCCTGTAAAGTTTTAGTCACTTTATTTTGGGAGATCAGTAAAGTAGCGCACAAAAATTCTCAAAAGTAAGTGCAAGAAAATGGCTTAGCTTTTTTTTTTTTTTAAGCTGCGAAGGGGTGAAAGCTTGCATAATTTTTTAATCTGAATCTAGTTAATTTGTGACAGTAGATCTTGTCAATCTTTCTAGTATCTTATGATGCTGCTTTTTAAATTATCTTAAGAAAGTTGAATATTTCTTTTGAATCTAGTTCCTCTTGATAGTTTTCCTTTTGTCAGAGATACTATCTCTTTAGAGATTACATTTGTTTGTGAGCATATTTTTAGAAAGACTCATTAAATCCAGAAATAGTTTATAACGGAAAAAGCAGATGTGAAAGATCGAACATTGCTTAGAAATACAGCAGCCAAGAAATAGCTTTTCTTCCCCACCCATAATCAACAGAAAGTTTAAGATATTATACTTTTGCAAACCTTAGAATTCAGAATTCATGAAAAAAAAGGATTTGTTTTCCAGTGTTTCATTTGGATTTTGACCTCTCTTGAGCCCTGTAATGCGCTTTAAATAGATTCTTTAACTGAAGGAAATTTCTCTGATTTAAAAATCTCTCACAACTTCAGTGGGATTCAAGAAACATTCAGAGCAATTTTCTGTGGAAGCTGATTTTGTTCTGTGTTTATATTGAAAGTGTTTGATGGCAATGAAGTTTAAAACCGTATTGTTGCAACTTTTTTTGTTATCAATTTGGTATGTCTGTTGTGGTTGTTTTCATGTAAGTTTGGTAGGATGAATTTTCATAGTAAAATGCACTGTGATTAATGAGAGCAGGCTTCTGACTTTATGCCTTTTCTGTTATATTTTGTAAATTTAATAGGTATACAAAGGAGGGGAAGGACAAGGGTGATAGAGCAGGTTGAAGGAGCAGGGGCAAAGGTGTAGGGGTATGGATACTTCTTTTTTATCCACTGTCACCGAGTCAGTGGGGATACCAAAAAGCTGGGACAGTGTGAGGAAGGGAGAGAGAGGCAAAGGAAATTTGAGACCTTCTGTGAAGCTGCTTCCTTAGTGTAGCCACTTCTCATCAGGCACTGGCCGTGCCATGCAGCAGCCACAGGAAAGGGAGCTGCATCAGGGATGCCCCTGTGCTGTGCTTCCAGCCGGTGGGCAGAGCTGGAGATAGCCTTCCCAGTGCCTCAGAACCAAGCTGGAGAGTCACCTTCCTCTGCCCGTGTCTGGTGGGGTGATCAGTGCCCAGGAATAGCCTATGCCTCTGGAAGTCAGTGCTGCTGTTGTACGTACAAGTCCAGCATCTGTGAACCTGTGGGTAGGTGACAGACTGGCCTTTTTAGAGCTGCTGGAAAGTGAGTAAAGCCATACTTCAGGACAGAAGCAAGTGGTGTAGAAAGAATCCAGGGAAAAATGCTGTAGGGGCTTTTTCCCCATAATCCCTTATGAATGCCTCCTGTTTGCCCATGTTTGCCTCCCAGATAACTTTCTGGGGTAGCCTGTCTACATCCTTGACAGCCTTTCTGTGTGATTCAAGTACCCTGTTCATATGAGTTACTCAATTAAGAAATACTTTCTTTCTCACAGATGCAGAATACATGGGTCTCACCCATGTTTAAATACTGCCTAAGTTCTTTCAATTGTGAGCAGCTAAGCCAAATGAAGAAAAAACTACTTGTAGAATGGTGCTTTCATCTGGAGGTATCTCTTACATATCTGGTGAAGAAGAGAATGTGAAAGAATGAATTAAGAGCAAGATTATGGCAGAGGTGGAAGTTTTTTCCAGAGTTCAATATTTGACACAATTAGCAGTCTCTAGCACACGTGCTCTTCATATTTTAATACTAATGATGTACTGTAATTCTTTTTCTTAAGCTTTATGTATACAAAGTCCCAGAGTTTTGATTGTAGTTTGTGGATGAAGAAGTTGATATATTGGAAAGAAGCAAGGGGCTTTTTAGACTATTAGTTTGAAGGAAGGGACCTCTTAAATCTCTGCATCAATAGGTGTAAGATTGCTGATTTGACATGACTTCAGTTGTTTGAAAATACACTTCAATTAATCTTCAGTTCTTCAGAATTTCACTTTTTGTGTCAATCAGCCTTGGGAGATGATCTTTGTAAAACAGATCTTCAGTTCTCCTTTCCGTACTGTCATACCATTTGTTAATAAAAACTTGGCCTGTTTTGTTATTTATTTATTATTTCTCCTTTTTTTTAACACACTTGATTCAATTGTATTGCAGTCATGGGCATCGAAATGACAGGTAAATTCTACTTTCTCAAAAATCCAAACACTTCTCTCATAGTTGTTTTTTTTGTTTGCCACTTTGAATGTTGAAGTTCCATGTTGTCTTTGTCACCTCAGACAATGAAGAACATAAATCGTGTTTTGGTTATAATCTATGTATTTATTTTATTTTTTTATTTGGAGTGAGCCTGTTTTTTCCCTAAAGATTTTTTTTTCCTGTTTCATGTATGTAACATTTAACATTTATGTTTGGTTTTACCTAATCATTAGCCTGCTAGTTTGCTGATACCCTCTGCTGATGCCACTGAAAAATGCACTACGCTTTTATATCAATCAGAATGTGATGGTTATTCTGTGGCTCAGAGCACAGTGGTCTGCATTTGTTCACAACTTTTTAAATTTGCTTCTCATTAATTTTTATGGGATGAACCTAAAGGTTGTGAGCTTCTTGTCCTTTTCTGTTTGTATTAGATACCAGTTCTCTGGACCCGTTCATTCTCTTTGTGGTTGTTCCATCTCATTGATTTTTAACTATAAATAAAACCATAATAAAAATAATTAATCCTTGGTGGATGCTTGTTTACTGTGGTGCCCTGTGAAAGTATATTTTGTTAAAGCCCCTATTTTTATCATGTTTTTGGGATGCAGTTTTTCCCAATAATGCTTCAGCAGATGTTACTGCATTAGGATACTGTAGTGTTCATTTGACTAACCTCCATTTCATAACTTCCAGGACTGATGGTCGCCGCTGGTCTTTGGCTTCTCTCCCTTCTTCTGGCTATGGTACAAATACACCCAGCTCGACTGTTTCTGTAAGTATCTGTTTGGCTGTGCTGATGGATGTCGTTTGCATGCTTTAGCTTCTCAAATGTAGCACACTTCTCTTAGGAGAAGACAATGTAGGTTTTGTTGTGTTTGATAGACTTAGAACTAACATGTGATACGAAACTGCTTTACTTCCCTGAAATAGAAAAAAATTTTACGCAGTGTGTACTTCACTTAGAGATACTTTTTGGTAGTGAATAGTGTTCAGTTGCTTCCTTTTGATCTGCCTTATTTTAACCATATAATAGTTAGGTATCAAGTCTTAACTGAGGCTGCCTGATGACAAGAAGAAAGAGAAGCTGTCTATGACATGATTCATCTGTCCTGGGTTAGACTGCTGTCTCAGGATGAGATGAATCACACATTAGCCTTTCTTTTCCTTTGGCAGTTGTGAGATGTTAGTGCATGATGATAGGTTAGATACCTAGCTTTTCAGATAGCTGTAATCAGAATAAAAGGAATCCTTTGGGATACATAATAGAATAAGTTCAACTTACTAATTTTTACCTTTTGGACCAGTTGTTTCAGTGCGATTGTGGTGGCTTGAAAAAACAGCTGGGAATTAAACTCTAAGTAGGCCACCCCCATTTTCCCCACCCTGCTCCAGTCAGAGGGGGATAAAGGCAGAGACTATGGGTTGAGATAACAACAGCAGAGAATATGGGTTGAGGTAGCAACAGAAAACCAACAGCTAAGGAGTAGGAAATGCATGATAATGGCAACAATATTGATAACAAAATTTACAAAAGAGAAGGTGCGTTACCCACAAAAGGTGTTCAGCACCTCAGCTCAGTTCTGTGTAGCTGCTGAGACAGCGACAAGATGGCATTTGCTCTTTGTGGCTTGTGTTCCCCATCCCTGAGGCAGGAAAAAGAAACAATGAGGGATAAATCCCCAAAAAAGCTGGGTTGTCCGTGTCTTGCTGTCTGCTGCCAGACCGCTGGGCTCAGCTGTGGTTGTCAGTATTCAGCTGGGCTTGGCTTGGCTCCCCTCAGGCTCGCTTCTGCCAGTCTTGTGTCAGCCCCCTGCCATACCTGTGCATCTCATACGCCACAACAGTGCCTTGGATCCTGCTCCAGAGCTCAGGAGCTAGCCGTAGCAGAAATACCAGCCTCTACTTTGTGCATCTGCACATCTCTGTACTGGAAAGGAATGACTGTCTCATGTTACAACCTGGAGTGGAGCTCTTGGTTGTGGTAGTTACACCTAGAGGCTGTGGAGGTAGAGCTGTAGAGAAAGCCTGCTTTGGAAATACCAAATAGTTGACATTTTGACAGTTAGAACACATCCTGCAGTGGAAGTGATTGTCTGTGTAGATCCAACTATGGCTCTTCAATGTGTTATGCCTTATATGACTATAAAAGGTGTTTTACCTTTTATGAGTAGCATGTGTTACTGAATGGGTAATTGATTTTTTAAGCTGTTTCTTTGACAGTTAAAGTAGGCTTTCTCTTCCTACTTCCAGTGGGTTTGTTCAGTTTCTCTTGTGAAACAGTAGAGTTCCACGTTCTGTACGATGGTGAAATATGATTATTTTGTGTTATGATCAACTCTTACTTTATTTTTGCCCACAAAGATTTCTGGAAGGACGATTGTATCTGTCTTAAACCATGTTGAGTAATTTCATATATATTAAGAACTTGTTCTCTAAAGCCCTAATTTTGACCTCTGCTTTCTTTTCTGTGTAGATGTTTTACTTTTACTTTTGCCAAGTAAATTCCTTGGTTTCACATTAATTCTGTAAGCAGTTTCAATTAGGGCATGTTTGTATACCTCTTATTGGAATTAGATCAGATATACTGTGCTCTTCACCTAAAATATATTGACATCAAGGAGTTTATATCAAATAAAGGAGTTGCCATAGAAACACTGTCACTGTTGGAAGAAACAGACTTGTGCTAGAAAGGAGATTAAAAGCTGTGTCAAAACCAGATCAAAATACAGTTTTAATTTTCTGTCCTTACTAATTTCTTTGATATCTTCAGTTTTAAAATGGTAATTCTAATCGATATACTTTCTTCCCCACTTAAGTTCTGTAGCTGCTGTAGGCATCCTGGAATGTGGAGCAGTTTTATGTGGTATTTGCATCTGCTGTCCATGCATTTATGGACTTAGATGTCTTAACTTCTGCGATACATCATTGTTGACCTACCCCATGATTATTTCTGACTAGAATATATAAATAATAACATACCTATATGTCTTTCCTACCATTGAGTAAACAGTTTCTTACTTGTGGAAATAAACCTGTGTTTCCAATAAATACATTTTAATTTTGTTGAAGAAAGCAGCAGTAGAGAATTCATGCCATAAATATCAATGGTGTCCCACCCTTAAGAGTAAGGGATCACCCGAGATTGGTAAATACTTGTGGTCAAAAGAAATTACAGAATTCAAATGATCCACAAAAACTCACTAAGTTATATTTCTAAATTACACACTTGGCAATAGAAATTGGTGTATTAGTCTCTGACCTGCTATATAAGCACATGTCAGTGTGTTTTGCATAAAGAGGTGGGGTGGGAAGGAAAGAAAAAAAGAAGAAAAGGGAGGGGGTGAGTGGGGAGGAAGAGGTCACCAGTCCTGGCTCCAGCATTAGTCCAGCTGCTGGGATATCTCAGGATCCTGGGGATGCCTGAGGCTTGGTGGGGCGGAGGTGGTACCCTTTTGTAGAGAAGCTGTTGCCACCCTGAAGGTGGGTTTCTCACTTCCAGTGCAAATTAGTGATCACTCACAGTCTAGTCTTTCGGGTCCTTGTGGAAATGGGTCAGAGGGTTTCAGGGATCTTTGGCAGTCTTGATTCCCCGCTATGCTTGCTTCTCCACCTCATTTCTCTGTCTGTGCTGTACTGAGCTGTGCTTGTCTCCAGGAGGTAGATCAAAGACCTGTGTCCCAGAGGAGTGCTGTCGTACCTCTGTGTGGCCCCTCGTCCAGTCACATCTTGTTCTTTCTCACAGCATGTTATTGCCAGCAGTCCTTGGCTGTTGTTTCCCAAAGTCCTTGGCGCCACAGCCACCCTGCTACTGGTGTTTGAGACAAACACATTAACCTTTATTGTCTTGACTTGTGCAGTATCTCATGGTTAGTTTCTTGTTCTGTTTTGCCCGAGAATTTGCTATTGCTGATAAGCCCTGCAAAAGCACTTTGGATAGCCTTTGGGTTCTAAAACTAGCGACTATTTCTTCACTTCTTGGAGATGTTTTCCTTTTCTTCTTTTAGCTCCTGGATGATACATGTGAATCACAAAACCAAAACTAAAAGTGTACCCATCTAATTGATTTTATGTACTTTTTCAGAATCTGAAAGAGCTAGCACAGTTCAGCCTTCTCCTCTACATTATTGCTTTTTAGAGGAAATGAGAGACCAGTTCATACAACACTGTAAATGTACATTCAGTGATGAATAAATAAAATTCACATTAATCTAGACATGTATCAACCAGCAAGCAGAAAGAGTTTTTACACATAGCAATAGATCACAACTTTGTTCTTCACAAGCAATTGCAAGTCAAAGTAGGGCCAAAGTGTCTGTAGTTACCACAGTTATGCTGAGGTGAGTGTAGCTCACTGTTTGTTACCTATTTTTTTTTGTTTGTTTGTTTTTTAATATTGAAAGTGAGGATGGATAGAATTACCTATTTAATGGAAGGTTGTGGGTTTAGAAGTGGTGCAAGTACCACAAATACTGGTTAACAAAATCAAAATTAAAATACCTTCTGCTTGATTATTCAGTTGGAAAGAAGCTGGTGGTTTATCTTATTCTAGCACAGTAGGATCAAATCTTGGCAGTTAGACAATGCAGTTGAGGTGATTGAGTCTTTTAGGAGAGTACGCCTTATAAAAGTGAATGAATTGAGAGAGAAGCTGCGTATTTTTCAAACCTGTATTTCTGTTTCAGAAGAACATTTGCATTTCCATAATGCACTACAGTTGAACATATTAAAAAATTTAACTCTTGTGTGATTTTTGGAGCATTAATTGTAGAATGCCAGGAGAACTATTTTGTTTAAGAATTTTGCTGTAAGAATTTGGATTTGTACTGAAATAAGAATTTAGAACACCAAAAAAATGTACTTTGTGCCTGTGATGGTCCTGATACAGCTGAGAGTGGTTAGCATTAGGAAGATCCTCTCTTTAGTCATGTTGGATCTAAACTCTGTGGCACCTTACATGAGGAGAAGTGTGATATGAGTTATTTTCACACTGATCTTCCCATAATCCCCTGAAACCGAAGAGATAGAGAGAATAGCCACCTGTGATGCTCTGTATTGGGAAATTCTCCTGTGCTACAGTATCATTTATTTTACAGAGCATGGCTGTTGGTTAACAGGTTAACTGCAACTAACTGCTATAGTGTGAGATAAGAAAGAATTTACCTTTCCTGTGCTGTATGCTGAATTATGCATGGTAATGTGCTAAGGCAGAATTTCATGCATGAGTTATTGTAACTCAACAAGTTACTACCTATCCAGTGAGCTGTGGTAAATTCTCGGTGTGCATGCTTCTGAGCGCGCAGCAAAGCAAGGTAACACAGTCTTGCAAACTTCAGCTTGTTCTGATGTGGTGTGGCATTCCCATGTAGACCAGTCCTTCTTAGCCTTTTCTGCCAGTGGGTTTTATTCTTTTTTGCTTTTAGGAGACGAGATTTCGTGAGATCTAGTGTGATAAGAAAACTTTTCTTTTGCTTCTGATCTAGGATATTAGCCTTTACCACACAAGTTGCCAGGAGATTAAAAAGACCTCTTAGCTTCTGTGCTTACTAGCCTGGTTATTATCTGCTGACTTTAGCAATGCAGGGGTAATATTTGTGCAGTACAAAACTTTATTGATTTCCTTCACTAGAAATGATGTAACAAAGAAACTCTTTACTGCCTCCATTAAAAGAGCACCCAGGTGGGGGCCTTGGTGTTCAATATGAGAAGTCAGATAAGCAGTAATGGGCACATGTAAATTGATACACAGAAGAAATTCATTGTGTTGAGAAATACAGCTACAGTCTGAAGAAAGATATCGAAGTTTTTCAACTTCTTCCCTTCTACAGGTAAAATATAGGGAATGTCTGCATGGTACTAAGCAGCTTTGTGCAGTCATACAAGAATATTTATGAATCAGCTGACTTGGAAACTGATTTTGGTACTAGAAACAGTAGAACATTCCTCTGTGTTTGTCAGTCCACATTAGCAAGACTGGTTGTTAGTGATTTTAACTATGTATGTGTTCTTTAAAAAGAGTACTAGATCCAGGTTCATGGAAAAGTTCAAAGTTCTACCTCCAGGCATCTAACGTGGCTCAGGTAGAGCTGTATAAAAACCCTTAAAATACATAGTTTGGTCATTTGGACTGCTTATGTAATGTAGCTCTGTACGTGAGATGTTGCAAGGCTGGTTATGGTGGTAGCACTGCCATTTTCATACCTGTCCGTATCTTCCAGTTTGATACTAAATGGATCGTTTTATTATAATTTTGTTCGCTTTTTGTAACCGATCTTGATAAATGTAATGAGTTCTCTCATTCTGTTTTCAGAGTACAGTTTTTTAGAAGATATTAACGTATTAATTTTTTCAGCAAAATTTTTGATAGAATTTGATTTTATTTTTAAGACCGTTAATAATGTCTTAAATATAGATAATGAAGTACCTTTATTATGAAGATTTACAATTGGCATTGTGACAATAAATTGTACTTTATGATTACCATACTTAGGCCGTCCTATTCCAATAATTAATTTTCAGCAGACTCCATTTTAGCTATTCTTACATATCATTGACATTAGAGATCACCTTTGCCTTAGGAAATTTAAATTTTTGAAATGCATTGTGTCTTCTGAAGTGGTTCTTTTTTTTAATATTTACTCTATATTTAGTTCATGAGTTTGAGAATAATTATTTCTTTTCTTCTTTAAATTGGTAGTCAGGAGCAACAGTAAGTATAATTTTTTAACTTAAATTACATTATTCATTATTCGTGAGCACCGAATATGGTCTTGAAAATGATGTTTTTTCACTCTGATGGAAGCTTGTGTTTTCTTGTGCTCTCTTAGTCATCATGCTCATCCCAAGAGAAGCTACACCAGTTACCATACCAACCAACACCTGATGAACTACATTTTTTGTCTAAACATTTCTGTACCACTGAGAGCATTGCCAGTGATAACAGGTGCAGGACGACTGCAATGCGCCCTCGGTCCCGAAGTCTCAGGTGAGTTTGTGTATCAGAAAACAGGGGATGGATCTAAATTCACATATTGTGGGTAGCATTATGGTGTTTTACACTGGGGATGTGTACTGGTTTTGAAATAGCTGAAATACATATGTAACTGAGGCTGAATGAAGAGTAGTCTTAAATACTTGTTCTGGTTTTGGTCATGACTTACTTCAGTGGTAAATGTCATTAAGATAGGTCTTAATGTGAAGGCAACTAACCCACAGAGACTGTCTTGATGACCCAGTCATTAATGATGTGATTGTAGTATTCCCGTTCTGAATCCAAGTACCTGCTCTGTTCCCAGTAGTAGCCTGTGAATGTCTGTAACAGGCTGCCTGTATCAGTTCAAGGACTCGCCATTGTGATATCCCTGACAAAGTTTAGTGTTCAGTTTTCATCTTTAAGAATACCAAAAGCCAGATTTATATTCACAGAATGGTTTAAGTTGGAAGGGACCTTAAAGATCATCTCATTTCAACCCCCCTGCTCTGAGCAGGGACATTTCCGCTAGACCAGACCTTTTAGACAGATTGAATGGGCCAGAATCACCAACACCAGGAAATCTGTATTGAGATTTTTTTAAAGGGCTTTCTAGTGGACAGTGAGACTCACAATAGCAAAAAGTAATTTTGTAGGTTTATGAGGTCTGTGGGTATTTTTTATTAATTCTTTTCCTCAAGGTCTTGTGCTTTTTTTTACAGGCACAGTGCTCCATCTTTGTTCAACATGTGCACATATATGACATTATTTGTAGAAAGTTAATGCCTTTATCTGCTGGTCAGATTGAAAATAGGTTGTTTTGATATATTTTTTCAAATTATCCATTTAGAAAAACAAACAAAACTGAAACAAACTCATTTTGTACTTTTTCACTTGCAGCTACCAGAGTTCTTGGTCAGGTCTTGCTATTTTGATTGTATCTAATCTTCAAAGGTACAGGTATAAGACCAGTTAAAAAGATCTCTGTTGCCCTTCTGAAGAAAAGATAATGTTCACAAGGCTTCATCTGCCTTGAAATACAGGTACAAACTAGGAGAATAACATGGTTGGCAGTTAGATGTCAAGTGCATTAAATGATCATGAGGACTTGAACAGAAGTAGCAGAAAGGAGCTTAAGTGTACTATTGATTGCAGACTACCTTTCCAGTGAAGTCTGTGCTGAATTTTTGTTGCAAATAAATCATACAAAAATATAAGAACTAACTGTAGTTCATGCTGGGACAAGTGTAATGGGATAATTTGCTTTGCTTGCAGCCCTGGACGTTCTCCTGCTTGCTGTGACAATGAAATAATTATGATGAACCATGTCTACAAAGAAAGGTTCCCAAAGGTAATGAATTACATTTAAGATACCCAGTATCTCAATTGGTAGGCAACATAGGTTTTAAGTAAGTGGTGCTTTTGTTATGGGAAGTGATGATCCAGCCCTGTAATGGCTTCCATAAAGCATCACTGATCTCTTACTGCAACAATAAAATCATGATAAGGAAAACTCTGGCTGAGAACTGGACATTCATTTGGCAACGCTGCCAAACTGGTTTTGAAATTAATCATGCTGGTAAAATATTCTGCTGATTGGAATCTGATTATATGTTGGATTTCAATAGGTAGTGTACTGGGGGCAGATGAATACTGCATTAGTAAATTGAAACCAGTTTTCAGTGCGAAGTCTTGAGAAGCATCTGCTCTGGTGATATACCAGCAGATTCCTTTGGTTAGTCCATTTCTTCATTTTCCCAAACACTTGCTATATGCTTTACATGCATTATATGCACTGATAAAAATTATATACTATATATATATAAAATATATACATATATATATATATACACGCACACATACTAGATATTATATATATATACTGTATATTATATACTGATCTAATGCACTTAATGAGATCAGTACACAGATGTGGGGGTTTGACTATGAGATAGCAGGATGTTTTGCTTTCCTGTCCAGAGATCTTGAGACACAGATGAGTTCCTAGGTGCAGGTGTGTGTGCACAGCTTGAGGCACTATACTCTCAGTTGCTCCTAGGATTTTAGTTACCTCTGGAAAATAAACAAGGTATTGTTCCTAAAATGTGAGTTAAAAAAGCAGAAACTTCTTTGCATTTCTTTATATAAATATAAAGAAAGATTTGTCAGGCTTTGCA
Source organism: Geospiza fortis (assembly GCF_000277835.1). NCBI lineage: Eukaryota > Metazoa > Chordata > Aves > Passeriformes > Thraupidae > Geospiza > Geospiza fortis. Next base: position 297,169 of record NW_005054526.1, read on the forward strand.
GAGTAATCGAGCAACAGTATGAAGTGTGCAGAACTCACTCATCTTACTGTTTGAGATATGAACCTAAGGTGTGTGGGATTACTGTTTAATAATAATAATAATGATATCTTCAAAGGGTTTTTTTTAAGCATCTGCAGTTCTGTGAGAACCAGACAGTTGGTTCTGTAAAACAAATGCATCTGGGAACCTGCAGACATGTTTGGCAGGACCTGTGAGCCTGTGGTGCTTCTAATTAGTCAAATGAGCCTCATTCAAACTCTGTTCAGTGAAATATTTTTGGGGAATAACCTTTGTGAAAGTAGTGACTATATTCTGCTGTCTAGTATCCGCATTTTTAGCAGAGAAAAGTAGACCCCCTATGACTTCTCTTTTTTGTATTTGTATTTTTCCACTTTGGCTTTGACTTAAAAGCTTTTTAGTTCTGTTAGTGATGATCACAAGATTAGTGCATAGTTAGTCACTAGGGGCAGACAAAGTGGGGAACTGCGTAGTAGAGCAACGAGGCTGTTGCTTTTCTGTACTGGTAATGAGGGGAAATGTCATCTGTCACTTTGCCTTTGTGTACTTGCCTTTTGGCTTCAGTCATTTCATGCATTCCAGCTAGGTAAATTCTTAGGCAGTAGAGAAGTGTTCTAGAGTCAGAAATAACTTTTAAGGCTGTTAGTTTCATGTAGAGCTGATTTAATGTGTTCAATAACTACTTTTCTATAGGCCACAGCTCAGATGGAAGAGAGACTTCAGGATATTATAACAAATCATTCTCCAGAGAACACCCTTCCTCTGGCAGATGGAGTGCTCAGTTTTACCCACCATCAGATCACGGAGCTGGCTCGAGATTGTTTGGATAAATCTCACCAGGGCCTCATCACATCACGATACTTCCTTGAATTACAGCAGAAATTAGACAAATTGCTACAGGAGGTATGATCCGTGAGACTGCTGTATGTTTGCCTGGAAAACTGTTTAAATCTGTTTGCCTTAGAGTTTTTTTGAATATTGTCTGAATTATGACTGTTTACTCAAGTAATTGTCAAAGTAGTATTCATAAGATGCTTTAGTCTACATAATGACTCCTACAAAAACTATAATGCACCCTGGCATATTGGTCTGGAATAGATGGGTTGTAAAGATTCCAGAAACAACAGGATTGTGTCCTGCAGTGCAAGTTGTAGATTGCTTAGGAAGTGTGTGCATAAGCCCCAGACAGGGCTGGCTATTTCATTTAATTTAAAAAATGAGGTAACATACACGCTTTCCTTTTATGAGCCCTACTGTGTTGAGAAAGCAGACAGCAACCTTTTGCTTTCCATTAGTGAGAGATTATTTATTTTTTAATTATTTGTAACATTCCTCTCATAGCTGAAATGTTTATTAAGAGCAAAAATGTCTTTTCAAAATGTGTTGAAACTTCAATAGAATAATCAGCTAAATTAATTAAGAAGAACTCAAAACTTGACAAACGTGCTGTTCCATAAGTTTCTGTAGTTTATTAATGTATCATTTTCAAAAGAATGAGTGCAACATGTAATGTACTTATTTATTTGTGTGGGATTCGATAGTATGTTATGAGTCAAAATTAATGTGATAGAGCAGCAGATTTGAAATTAATTTGAAATTCTTTCCAGCTGATATCTTAAGATGCCGTGCCTGTCTTAATTGGTCTTTTACTTTCTTTTGAATACACAAGCAGTTTTGGTTGAGTTTTCGTGGGGTTTTTTGATTTTTTGTTGTTGTTTGTTTGTTTGGATTTGTTGTTGTTTTCTTGGTTTTTTGTTTTTCCTATGCTGCTTTTTTGTTAATTTCTATTTAGTAAATAGGATTTCTGAAATTACTGTTTTTTGAACTTTTTCTCTTCATACAACAAAACAAAATGTAAGATGTAAATAAATTTATTCTGGATTGTTGAAAGCCTATTTTTTAAACATTGAAAATACTTGAAGTTTGCTTACTAGTCAAGAGGAAGTTTTGAACCAGTAACCTTCTTATGGAATGGTCATAGTTCTGCCGTGCCAAAGTGCAGTGAGAATACCTGAAAACATGTCTAAGCCAGGATTTGCTGAACCACTGTTAAAAATATATACCTTAAAATGGCTACACATTAAGTAGAGTTTAGAATATGTGTTCACTAACACCTCTCCCAAAACCTGCTAAAAAAACATGCCACCATATTATTCTTCAACCTGCATATAAAGGAAAAAAATCACCAAGCCACTCATTTTGTCATATTCTATGATGTTAATTCTTTATTATGAAAAAGATTCCTGTTCTGCAATGACATACCTTAAAAATTCAGACTTAACTTTTGAGTCCACTCCTTGCTTCTTGTTAATAGCATGATATGACAGTTTGAAAACATTTTCTTTGCACAGCTTTGTTATGGGCATTTAGTTGTGCTTTGGTTTCATGTGATTCATTTGTTGTTAATTCCCAGCTGCAGTCTTCAGTGGAAAGCTGCATTTCTTGCTGCTGCTTAGCACTGTGCAGTTACTTTCACTAGGGGAAGACTCCCGTGAGGTCAAAGCAGCTTGGTTCACCCAAAACTTTTAGAATTTTAAGGTCGAGTGGACCTGAATGCTTTCCTACTTCATCCTCCTTTAATGTAATATGTATTGAATCTTTTGTTCACCTAGGCACCTCAGTGTTCATAAAACTCTACAAAGATGCTTTAAATTTTGTTGGTGGTTATTATAGGTGATGTTTTGTTTACAAAAGTGTTTTATTTGGGCTAAGTTGATAATGTTCAGAATTATGCTTCTGTCCAGTTAAGGTACTTCTGAGACCTTTTGCAGATGGATAGATTATATTTGTATAGCGTTCCTTTTTTAAACTACATAAATTAATTCCTCTCATTTATTGGTGATTTTTTAAATTGTGATATGTGCATTAAGAGCAATATGCATAGTTTCCTATTTTCATACAGTTTTTTTTTTTAATGTAATGTGTTATAGGAAAAGTTATTGGTCTGTAGTAATAATTTTTAAGTGTTTGTTTATTTTTGTGGTTTTGAATAAGCAAGAGATGCTGAGAAACTTATGTCTGAGTTCTGCTGTTCAGAGCAAGGAAGTGCTTTGATATTTGAGGCAAGGGCTATTAGTACATTCTAATCAGAAAGAGAATTTTACAGTTGCTTTGCATTCACTAGCATCCCTTAATAATGTAATTTGTTCTTAGAGGGGAACATTAAAACAAACTTGAAATGCAGCTCAGACCATTGTGCAGATGTTGTTAAATCTTCTAGAAGTATATTTTCTGTATATATTCTTCTATAGCAATTCCCCCTCTCTTTTGTATTTTCATTGTCATCCTTTCTACATGTACCATTAGATGAAACCTCTCTACAAGTAAAGGGGTTTTTTATGTATATATGCATATAAATTGTCATTTTCCTATGACTGACCAAAAGACAGTATGAGTTTCGGATGGATGTTGCTTATATCTATTACTATATTTATGTTAGTTTTCATTTCAGCCTAACGTTAACAAATTGAGGCGCAACCTGCACCTATAGATCAGCGTTGATCTGTATCGATACATTGTATCCATTTGCAAAACTGGTGTAAATAATACTTTGTAAGCTTAAGAAACAAGGAAAAAAAAGATGGCGGCACTTTTGTAGTTACAGTGTTAGAGTTTTAAAGCTGGGATTATTTAAACAGAAGTTACAGTGTTACTCGGATCATTGTTATCTCTGGTGGCATCTTGAAATTGATGCGCAGTTCTTATCAAGTACATGCTTCAAACCCTGCAGATGTCCTCAATATCACAGCTTTCCTAAGCAGTGCATTGAATGTGATTTGGTTCAATATGACTTTATTTTTATCTTCTAGGCTCAAGAGCGATCAGAGAGTGGAGAAATGGCATTTATTAAACAACTTGTTCGCAAAATCCTGATAGTTATTGCTCGTCCTGCTCGCTTACTGGAATGCCTGGTAAGGTCATGCTTACTATGTTTTCACTTAGTAGTTAGTGTTTTTCACTTAGTAGTGCAGGCAGTTCACTGATTTACTATTCAAGGCTCTTTACAATTGATTTTTGGAGCATGTCAAAGAGTGTGGTAGGGCTTCATTGCTAGTGGGATCCTTTCCACTTCTATTATTGGATATAGTATACTGGCAGGACCCTCCTGCAGTTTTGTTTGATTCCCTGCTATTGCAGATACTATGGTATAGAATCCCTTTCATCAACTGAGGAAGCTGCTGTTTAAAACCAGTTGGCTTTTTCTGTTGTTTTGTTAGACTTCTCCATTTCTTGGGAAGACTGCTCCAGAATTGTAATTGCTTAGTGGTTTTCTCATTTCTTAATAGTTTCATAAATTTTGTTGCACTCAACAGCTGCCAGAACTATAAACAGCTTGAGGTCAGTTCTGCAGTACCTGATCTGGCGATAAGAGCAGCAGAGGGATTAGGCTGTCTGGATACACAGGCAGTTGGTGTTTTAGTGGGGACCAGAAGGAGCAGAAGAGTTGATTTATTCATGCACAAGCATAGCAGTGAAGTTGCCACACTGGGCTAGACAGTGTGCGCTGTGTGGGCGTGTTTCTGCTTTTCTTGCCCATACTGTGGGAGCTGGGATGGCTCAGGTGCGGGAAGTTGCACACACGGAGCCAGTGTGCTTCAGTTGTTCAGTTGAACTAATAAACACTTGCAGAACACAGTGTACACAGGAGGATGGTGTAGACACCCAAATACCATGCCAGAGGCAGCCTGAGTCCAAAAGGCCTGGCAGGCAGCCTGAGCTGATTTTGAGCCACTCTGCTTGCCAGTATAAGATCAGTGTTGATGCTGCATACAGCTATTTGAGGCTGGCAGGCCTTATGTGGAAGCCAGCCGGCTGCTAGACTAAAGTTATGCCTGAAATTGTCATAACTGCATTTGCGTCACACTGAATCTGAGCTAGTAAGCTAGCTAGTAAGTATTTCCAACGTGATTTTGGCTTTGTGCTGAGTCCCTTCATCTGTGGCACAGTTAATCCACACCCTGGCTCGTTCAGCCATGGGCATTTTGAGAGCTGCCTCTATTTTGTTTTGGAAACACCAAGTCTCAGTGTTCCCAGTTGCTTTTTTGTTTGTGATTTACAGTTCAGAAAGAAAGTAAAAATATGTGCTCTGAATCAGCATGAAAGAGATGAGAGATGTTTAAAAAAATTACCAAAACAAATAAAAAGAAAGACTTTAGAGAGAAGGACATCTTAGCATGTCCTGCTTCTGCTGTTGAATCCGAACTTGTTTTACTTCTCTCCCTGAGAAGTTCATTCCATGTCTTGTGTGTTGTTCCCTGCTCTGTTTACAGGGTTTATATATTTCTTCACATCATGCAGTTTCTCATATCCTTGGTTTTTTCCTTTCTGGTTTGCATTCTTGTCTGTTATCACACATCCAGAAATGCTCTTAAATACGTCTTGTAGGCAGTCAGGACTTCTTAATAATACTTTACACCTTCCATTACAGGCTTGCTAGCTTTCTTCCATCAGCCCTTGCTCCCAGCATCATCATTCTCTATTAGCTTTCTAATTGAGGTGCTGGAGTGCATCCAATGAAGGGCGGCAAGACTCATGAAGAGGTTAGGAAATATATCTAGGAACAGCTGAGGGAGCTGGATTTGTTTAGTCTCAAAAAAAGCAGGCTCATGGGGCACCTTATCACTCTTGCAGCTCCCTGAAAGGAAGGTGCCAGGTGGGAGCTGGTCTCTCATATGGTGCATGTAGAACTACAGGAAGTAATCTTAAATTGAGAGAGGTGAGATTCAGATTACATATTTGAAATTTTCTTTCCACTGTTAGAGTGGTCAGGCATTGGAATAGGTTGTGTAGGAGGTGGTGGAGTTACCTGGAGGTGTTCAAGAGGTATTTGGATCTCACACTGGGTGATGGTTCAGTGGTTTAGAAGTTACAGTGGTGGTGCTGGGTGGATGATTGGGCTGAATTATCTTAAAGGTTTCTTTGAACTATGATGATTCTGTGGTTCCAGTTAAAGTTCTCTCTTGGTGGTCTATTTGCCTATTAGTTATTCTCCCTAAGTGCTAAGTTTTAATGGGATCTAGTCCAAACCTCTGTTCACTTAGCTCTCACTTTCTGACGCTGGGATTTTATCCTAGGCTACTTGCTCTGCCTTATCCTTCAAGTAGAGTGATGTGCATCTTGCACCCCTCCTTTTGCTGGGTGTGCTGAAGTGAGTGGAAGAACAGTGGTGCAAAGTCCAGGTGTGACTGTGTCTCATAATTGAGTTTCAGAGCAGCTGTGGCAGGGAAAGCCAGCACAGCTTGCTTCTAGTGTTCTCACTTAAAACAGGATATTCAGGAGGCTTAAACTGGGTTGTGACAATCCTGCATTGTATATTTCTACGGATACAGGCAGCTTGAACAAATGTCAATGTACAGTCAAGCAAGAAGATGTTAAGCTTAGATCATAAACATAATTGTAAACTTACAGAGATTTTTTTCTGTAGCATCTCTCTGGAAACTTCTGAATATTACTGTGTGGTGTTTTAGAATATCTGTCTGAAGTAGATACTAGGTATGGAAAACTTCAGCCTCTGTAAGAAAGTTCATAAAATTGTAAGAAAAAATTCCAGCTTTGTGGTCATCAGACATTTCAGATACCATACAGTAAAGCTGGTAAAGTTTTCTGATGGTGGTCTTGTCTCAGGTGTTCATAGCATGTGAAATCCTATTTCAGTTTACTTGATAATCATGTGAATAAAGGTTTTACACTTTCATATGTGGTAAGAGCTACTGCCAATTATTTAAATATTTTTTCTCCATTTGTATATGGAAAATGAAATGCAGAGTTGGAAGTGAAGATCAGAAAATAAATTCATTGCTTCTCATTATTTGGACCTATGTATGTATATGTGTGTCTTTAGATAGTTGTACACACAAACACACACATTCATATGATTAAAATTATCTGTTTTGAAATTGCCTTGTCTTGCTAGTAAGTGGAAGAGAAACTGTTTATCTGTCACTGCGGCAGGTGAGGAGATGGTAATGTTTTTGTGACAAAAGTAAATAGAAATCTTGGCACACAACATCATGCTGTTGGCTGCTTTAGTGCCAAAGAATAACATTTAAGAGATACAGCTGGCAATGACATGTAAGATGAGGAGAGTTAGGACTTAAATAGCATGTACTGTTTAGTTATTGGTTCAGGTTTTTGTGCAGGTTTGCAGCATCCTGTGACTTTGGGCTAATAAAGTGAGGCGGCTTGGACAGTTCATGGGTTCGTGGTTAAGTCCTTTCCAGTAGGTTGTACATGATGAAGATTGTTTCAAGACACATGTAAAACTAAGATTGTTTCCATAACATTGGAAATTCTAAAGATACTTTATTTCAGACATGCTGCAGCTCCTCATTTTAGCTGCAGCAGTTTTGATGCTTGCAAAATGAAGCATGGTACCAAATTTCTGAAGCTGCCTTCTGGGTTGGGATGTTGACTTTACAAGTTGTGAGTAGCCTGAGGATTTAGGACAGGAGCCTTGTGACTCAACAGGTAGTCTAAAATTCCATGGAGTTATGTTTGGTTGCAAAACAGTCAGGAAATTAGCTATCTCAGCAGTCTGCCTGGCTTTTGCAGATATTTGTGACAGAGCTTACCTACTGGAGGAAAAAAAAATCCATTTTGTTTCATTAATGACTGATGGCTATTACTCTGTTAAGGATTGCACCTATAGGCACAAACACCTCGAAGAAGGCAGTAGCTGTGAACAGATGTTTTGATATGAATTCATGCCATTAGGGAGAGAAATTGTGTTAAAAAATCCCATTCACATTGTTTTAATAATCTTCTTTGCTCCTTTCAATGTATTTCTCTCTTTATACTCTATAAAAGGTAGTAAATAAATGCATTTCCAAGGGACTTGGGCATAGGGTTTTGAGTTTCTATTCCTTTTGTTCATTTTTGTTCTTTGTTGAGGCTTGCCTTTTTGGTATAAGTAATAGTTGTAATATAGTTAGTTCCCACAGGAGAATGTTTAATTTCTGAATTTGAAACCATTGGATCAATGAAGCACAGATTTTAAAAATCAGATTTCAATTTTATCTTCATTCTAAAGTTAGTGATTTTTTAAATTGTATTTTCCATAAAACACAGTGCATATATATTGATTAGAAATACTTGAAATTAATACTGCAGAAGTAAAAAGTGTAGTGCAATATATTTACATGGTTGTAGTGGATTTTTATAAGCAAACACATGCAGAGACATAGTCTTCTCTCTGAATTCTTATTTTTGCTGCTTATAGGTAATTTCACTCAGTATTACAAGAAGTTTTGATGGCAAACAATATAATACTTATATAAATTATTGCTCTAAAATAGTGAAATGCAGTTCCATTGCTTACATTGTGTTGCGCTGTATAAGAATCAGAATAGATTAATAGACTACTATTAGTAGAATAAAGAGGTACTGTTTTTAGTAGGAACGTGCCATGTATGTGGAGTTAGAAGAAGCAAAGGAACTTTTTATGTTAGACCCTAAGGAACCAGTTTCAACAGAGAAAATTATGACAATTATTTTTCCTCTAGGAATTTGATCCGGAAGAGTTTTACTATCTTTTGGAAGCAGCTGAAGGCCATGCTAAAGAGGGGCAAGGCATTAAAACAGACATCCCTCGATACATTATTAGCCAGCTGGGCTTAAATAAAGATCCTCTGGAAGGTAAGTGAATCTCCTGGTACAGCTGTAGTTTCTAGGTTTTTCCTTCTCAACGTGTTCTATCATTCTGATAATCTGTGTGTACCTGAAAAGGGGTCAAGTTAAAGATGGTAGCAGAGCAAGTGTTTTCTGACATCAACTATACTCTCCCAAGCTCAAACAAACACATTTAAAAGGCCATCTCTTCTGGACAGGATTTTTTTTTTTTTTTTGCAAATATCATTCACAAATACACTGTATCAATGATAGCTCTAATCTTCTTCCAGCCTGACAATGCAACTTCCTCATTGCAATGCAACTTCCTCATAGCTGGAATTTACTGGGATAATTTGATGGTGACTGTCATCTAAGCACAGTTATAAAGGACCCGTGGTTGAGCTGTCGTTTGCCTTTCAGTGCTCCCAGGTTCCTTCATCTTGGAGTCTCTGAGAAGACTATCCCATTAATTTTCTGTGTGATTTGAGTGCATGTTGGGGGCTTTTGTTGGGAGAACTTAGGTTCCAGTGGAGGGATTGTCACTGCAGAATTTTTCTTTACTGTGAAAGTGGTGAGACACTGGAACGTGCCCAAGAAGTGGTGGTGCCCCATCCTTGGAAGTGTTTAAGACTGGAGGGAATGGGGCTCTGAGCAGTGTGGTCTAGTGGAAGGTGACATGGTAACACACCTAGCTGGTTACGGGACCCCAGTTAGTGTCATCTTCTTGGATTTCAGTAAAGCTTTCAGTACTGTCTCACAGTGTCCTGCTGGACAAAATGTTCAGCACACAGATGGGTAAATACATCACATGATGGGAGAGCAGCTGGTTCATGGGTCAGGCTCAAAAGGTTACAGTGAATGGGGTGACACACGGGGCTCCACCTTAGGCTCTGTGCTCTTCAGCATCTTCAGAAATGCTTGGGTGCAGGACTGGGAGGGATACAAAGGCAGTTTGCAGATGATAAAAGACTGAGAGGAGCTGCTGACTCTCTCGAGGGCAGGGAGGCTCTGCAGAGAGACCTTGAAAATTAGAGGGCTGGTAAATCATCAGCCATATGAAATTCAACAGGAGAAATCCCAGATTCTGCACCTGGGATGGAGCAACCCTGGATGTACAGACAGACTGGGGAATGAGAGGCTGGAGAGCAGTGCCATGGAAAGGAGCCCCGGGCAAGGTGATGGCAAGCTGAACATGAGCCAGCAGTGCCCTGGCAGCCAGGAGGGCCAAGTGTGTCCTGTGGGGCATCAGGGACAGCATCACCAGCCAGGCAAGGGAGGGGATTGTCCTGCTCTGCTCTGCACTGGGACAGCCTCACCTCGAGTGCTGGGGGCACTTCTGGGTGCTCCAGTGTAAGAAGGACAGTACTGGAGAGTGTCCAGTGAGTGAGGGCATGGAGGGGTGAAGGGCCTGAGGGGAATCAGGATGAGGAATGGCTGAGGTCACTTGGTCTGTTCAGCCTGGAGGAGACTGAGGGGAGACACCATTGCAGTCACAGGTTCTTCACGAGGGAAAGCAGAAGGGCAGACACTGATCTGGTGACCAGTGACAGGACCAGTCTCTGGTGACCAGTGACAGGATCTATCTGAAGGAAATGGCCTGAAGTTGTGTCGGGGTGGGGGGGTTAGGTTGGATATCAAGAAAAGGTTTTTCACCCAGAGGGTGGCTGGACACTGGAAGAGGCTCCCCAGGGAAGTGGTCACAGCACCAGCTTAACAGGGTTCAAGAAGCATTGAACAATGCTCTCAGGACATGATGTGAGTCTTGGGGGTTGTCCTGGGTAGGGCCAGGAGCTGGACTCATCATCCTCTTGGGTCCCTTCCAGCTCAATTGATACTGTGATTCTGGGTCCCAGGCCTTGGTGGAAGGCTTAGAGTAAGATGATCTTCAGGGTCTTTTCTAACCCAAGGCATTCTATGGTTCTTTGAAGGACAGCGTTGAAAAAACTAGAATTACTTCTCTCTCCTAGCCAGATCGTCTTCTTTGCCTTCCTGAGTCCAGGTTCTAACAGTGGTGACAAATAGAAATCGATTCATTGTATTCAGTGCTAGTTCTGCAACTTGGAAGAAATTAGCAGAAATGCCATAATGGAAAAATGATCCTAGCTGGTGCCAGTTAGCTTGTCTGCTGTGTTATCAAGCAGGACTTGGAAAGGGCTTGATAGCACAAAATCATAGCAAAAAACTATGATAAACCTTTTTTTGTGCTAGCTTTCATGATGTAAGAACATGTTATTAAATTAGAGTAGTATATTGTGTTTTAAAACTGTGCTGCTGAACTAAAGCAAAGGTCAGCACTGCCAGTTGTATCAGGAGTTTGGTTAGTTCTAATTCAGTTAGATTGAATATTGTTACCTATGACATTAATGTTATATTAACAGATCTAAAGAAAGTCAAGCCTATTAGTCCACTTCCTATCTTCACAGAACTTCCTCATCCAAATTTAGAATAATTTTTTTGTCTGAGATACAGATTAACATCTTTGATGCTTTTTGTTTATATTTGGGCTGCAGCAAAGGAAGCCAGACAAATTGGGAAAAAATACATAAATACTTTTTTCCTTTTGGTTTTGGAAAAAATCAAGAAGTATTGAAATTCCCTGTGAGATAAAGCATTGTCTTCTGGATTTGGTGAGCTGTTGGTCTGTCCTAAACTGACAATTCATCAATTCTTCATTGATAAGTATGCAAGATTTAGTTTGGAGTGTGGGTTGAGAGTTTTGTATTATTGACTCTGGTTCTGCCGGTTGAACCTTATCTTTCTCATTGACTCTTCCTGGCCACTTGGATAAAAGTGTTCCTAAGCAGTAGTCAAGAATCTGTGACTACCCATGTTTAATAACAACTTTGAATTGTTTTTTGGACAGTTAATTTTAAGAGAAGTCTAGAAACAAATGCCTATATATAAATAAGGAATGCTTTCTTTAACTAAGTATTTGTTTAATGGGAGCATACTTCATCTAGGACACATCTTACTATATTTCATAAACTGAATATTAATGAATATAAAAACTTCGAAGCATTCAAATGATAATTGAAATGTTGGGTTTTTTCTGAAGGGAACAATGTTCTGTGTGGTTTGCCAGTAAATACTGAGGAGTGTATGACCTATGGATTACTGATTTTTGGTTCAATTGGAGATTTGAGCAATTGAATTATTTAGTGTTTTTTTTTTTAAGATTAATGTATATGAGTATTTGTAATAGGTAATTTAGGCCATCTGATTTGTGTTAATGCTTTCCTCCCACACACCAAAAAAAGTAATATTTATAAGCAGTATAAATCACTGTGCAACGACTTCTTAGATGTTCTAGTTTTGATGTTAATGGATGTCTCTATATATAGGGATGCTACTTAAGCAACAATGAAGAGAGGGGCACTATGGGTTTGTGCCCTGGAATTAATGGTTTACAAAGAGAATTAATGGAAGCACTGCATTCATTACTATAAAAATATTATGGGAAGATCATCCTCAAGAACTTTAAAGCCCTTTTATGTAAAAATAGAAAATTTTTAAAAATTTTTTAAAAAGCAGAACCAAGTTTTTCAAAACAAAAAAAGTGCACCTCAGTTGCACTACTTACTTACCCTGTAACACAGAATTATATTTTCAGCCAAGATGTTAATTTGTGTCTTCAGTGTTCATGCAAAGGATTTTCTTTCATCTGCAGGAAAAAGCAACCTACTTTAGATCTTTCTCTACTTGCCTCCTTTGTTTGCTGTCATACCTGTAGTGTCCTTTCTTTGAGTGAAATGATGCTTGTATTATTTGGTGATAATGCTAGATAAATTTATACTATACTGAAAGCAATACCACAACAGATTGATCACTTAGCAGAGAGAGGTGGCTGCATTTCTGAAGAGTTCCCTGGGGAGAAATTTTTCCCCATGTTTTTTAAATTACCATCTTTACCTTTACCTGAATCATGAGTCTTCAGAAAAGGTTTAAATCAATGGAAGAAAAAGGACAGATGTTTAATGGTATTTAGATGGGTTTGGAAAATCTCTTCAGGCACTGCAAAATGGTTCCATAGATCCCTGTTTTGAAAGCTGACTTTTGGTTCCATCCCATTAGTACCTACTGCTTGCAAATAATATGGATTTCTCAGATAATGGTTATTTTGCAGAAGTTTTGTTTCAAGAAGGATTGTTTTAATTTGCTATTTAGGAAAGTCATTTCAGTTGAGAAGGCTGTCAAAGTATATTACTCCAGCTAGCTTGGTTCTCGCCCATACAATAAAGGTTTCATCAGCTCTTCTATTCTAAAACCCCTGTGTTCACCAAACCGTGACTTTTGACTGGAAAATCCACTTCAGGTTCAGCCTATATAATTCTTTTTCTTCAAGATTTTGTTTGTTCTAGCAGGCATGTTTTTCACTGTTTATGGACTTAATTTTTGGAATATTTTTTAGCTTCTTTAACACTTCAAAGATCTGTTTGGATTTTGAAGTGACACTAATTTTTTCTGTTTCTTACAGTTAGCACGTTTTGGTTTGTATAGTGGTTACAAATGACAGTTACTCCTTAAACATTTAGCTGTTCCAACAGGAAATTATCTGTGTGCTTAATTTGCTTTAAAATTGCAGAAAGTGTTGCAGAGCATTTCACTTGTAATAATAATAATTTTTTTTTTATAGAAAAATCCAGTTTAGGTATCCTGTGTTAATATTCAGTTATATTTTGTAGTCATAAATTCAGTTAACAGTCTTGAGATAAAAACTAATCTTGCAAATTTTAGGTGGTCTTATTTCTGATTCACAGGACATAATTGTGATAGAATTTGCATCTTTGGCTATGTAGGATATATAATTAAATATGTGTATGGTTGCTGAAGCCTTTTAGTGTTTGGCTTTTTTTACCCACATAAATTCTTGGTTACTACCCACCCTGAAGAACACACTGGGCTTAGGAGCTCTGCAGCATAGGTTGACAGGGGCAGGGACAATCTGATAAGGTTGTAGACTTCTAAAATCTTACTTTCCCAGAGAATTAATCTGTATTAGTCACTCTGTAAATGATAAGCTTCCATGAAAAGGACTTTTAGTTTATTCTGGTAAGCTTAGCAGCATTTCTTTGTAGAAGAAGCAAACTGTTTAGAGTCCGTCTTAGGTCTAAACTAGAAGCTTTTGATGTAACTGTGAAGGAGCCCAAGAAGGATGGCACCTACTGTTATCCCCTCAGAGGCTGAGATCCTAGGAGTCTTAGCAGATTAGTGCTGTCTTTCCCTTAGAGCTCACTTTGCACACAGCTCTTGAAATTCCCAGGTCTCAGCAGTGAAAACGGTACTGATCTTCATTGCTTCATGGCTAATCTTCCTTGCTTCAGTGGAAGATTATTACATAGGCACTGAATAGCAGGTCTTCATTTCCTGAGTGGATTTTTTTAATATATGCTTGGAGATGCCCTGAAAGTTACTTTTCAAGTGCTACAGGGTTTGTTTGTTTGTTTTGTTGTTGTTGCTTTTTGGTTTTGGCTTTGTTCTTTTTTTTTTTCTATTAAGTAGTCTAGAAGGATCTCACTTCTCGTGTTTTCTGTGCGCCATTTAGTTTTGTATTTTCCATGGTTTAAAATGAAGTTTTTAATTTTTCTTTCCAGAAATAGCTCAGCTAGCTAATTGTGACAGTGGGACAGCAGACACTCTGGAAACGGAAGAATCAATAAATGTAAGCTTCCCTCTTATGTTGCTGCTTTTGCTGAATGTGAACAAGGAAAATCTGGTGTGTTCCCCCAACCCTGCCTGTTCTGGTTTCTCCTGGTATGTGCGAAAGGATTGAATAAACATTGGTTAATACTCACACTAACTCTGTGAAGCTCTTCAGGCAGAAGGCTTTCAAAAGGTATAACCGAGCTTTCTACCTGTTTTCCAAGACAACTCAATGCCTTCATCTTCCACAAAGTTAGTGTTTACCATATGGCAATAACTTTACCAGAAAATACACTGCTGCTTTCTTTTTTTCTATTAAATCAACGTGTTCCTTTTTTTTTTAGAAGTATTACTGTTTAATAAAAGAATGTATTTTAAAGAGGTTTTTAAACAGTCATTCACAGAGGCAGCTAGTGATCAGATTGAGAGATTCTGAACAGATCCAGTGAAGAGACGAAGAAGGAATGAATATGCTAGCAAATAGCCTGCATTCAGAAAGTTAGTTTACAGTGGGAAAGGTTGTACATCATTCTTCTGAATCTGTGTTTGAAAACACTTGCCTACCACAATGTGTATCTTACAGTAATATTTTGTTAGATGTTTGCTCGGGACGACAAAAGAAAAGCAAGTTGGACACATTGATTTTGAGCTTAAATGCGACTATTTTAAATTCTTATTTTTAAAAGTTGGTTCTTATACCTTGGATTTCAGTCAACAGAGTAGATGAAGTTCCTACAACTTAGTCTTGATTTTCAGTGCAAGTGGATAGTGAAAACAAGAACAGTTTTAGGGGATGTCTAGGTAATTCAGTGGTACATTTACATGTATTTACAAATGTTAGCAGGCATGGATTATCTGTTAGACCTGTTCTAATACATAACAAAAAACATCATTCTCTGGTACATGTCATGTAATATTGGGATATTTTTTAATATTTGGCAAAGTGCCACTTGTGAAGGATTCTGTAATTGACAAGGTATTTTTGCTGCTTTAATTCATCTGCATTTGAAATACTTTATTAGACCTGAGCAGCATTTACTGACAAATTGGAGAAAGGACAAAATAACTAGAAAGCTTAAGGGAAGTGCCAGAGTACTTAACTGAATCTAAGGCGCAAAGTGGCTTAGCTTTAGCTAAGCAGTTGAAATTGTGAAGTTATTTGAATTGTGCAAATCTGAAGAAATTCAGAAAGGATAATGTGGTATAACAAAGGAATGTAAATAGGGGAGATGATGAAATCAGTAAAGAAAACTATAGAGGGTATATTTGGAAACATCTTAAAATGTGGCTGTGCAGTAAACACACATGAGGAGTGACAGAAACTGTAACTTTCAAGAACAGGACTGCTCACAATCATCATAAATAGCAATTAAGAAGAATCCTGTACTGACAGACAAGTGGGCTGAGTAATTACTAAGTCCTCTCTGTCACTTCCTGTGTAGTTCATTATATTAACATTTCACTAGTCTTGCACTGAATTTTTTTTAGCAAGCATTTAATTGAAAATGTTTAAGCCAGCTCTACTTTCAACTTCCAACTGTTACTAAACTGCCTGGGGAAGGATCATGGAATTTCTTAGAGATTCAAAAGACACTTGAAAAAGATCTTGTGGGTCTGGAAGTCTGCTTTTGGAGTCCAGTGCCTTCATCTTTTCCCCCTGAACCCCAATTCTAATTCACACATCTTTTGATTTTTCAATTAAAAATTCAAACTAGAAAGAAGGTTTTGGCATACTGAGGGCAACTTGGTGTTGAAGAAGTTCTGACAAAGAAGTAGATTAAAGTGACCTCTTTAGGGGTAGAGCTAATGTGTTTTTATTTTCCATCTTTTTCTCTTTCATTTTGTCTCTTTTCACCATCCTCTCTGTTATATCACACTCTATCCTAACATTAGTTTGAAGTGTGTGCAGTTTATTTGAGTGAACAAGGGCTCATCAACAGTTTCCTGCTACCAGCTGTAATACAAAAGTCAGATTTACTAGAATGGGAAGGCAGTGTCCAACGAGTGCCATGTGGAATTCACAGAAGTCCATGACTCAAGAATTGCCAGTAACTACTTTACCAGAAGCCTTGGTGACTGTAACCTGTGCATGGAGAGAAGTGGACAGTTTGCTGCAGTGCAGCAGATACCTGTTTGATGAAAAAGTAGCTCTGTTTCAGGAGCCTCTTGGTCCCTCTCTGTGTTGGCTATGTGGCTGGCTGTCCAGAACTTTTACCTGGCTCATCAGTGTGACAGCCTGGTGATGGTTGGGTTTTTTCTCCCCAGTTTTGAAAAAATGTGTTTTATTAACTTTGTTCATTCTCATCTCTTACTTTGAAGAGCTCTAATACCTCGCTGAAGCTGCAGAGGAAACCTCGGGAAAGTGATTTTGAAACAATTAAACTGATTAGTAATGGAGCTTATGGGTGAGTAATCTCTGACTGTGGCAGCTCTTTTGCATTTTAGTTTTGCTTATTTTCCCATTATTTCTTATTTCAGGGGTCTTTGTGTGAGAGATGAGTTTGCGCTCTGCTTTTTCATTTTGCATTCTTGTTTTGTTATTAGTATTTTAAGTTGACAAGATTTTGGGAAGTTTGCTAGGCAGTGATGAATTACTCTGTGCTGCACTAAATTAAAGTACTGAATAGTACATCAGAAAGATTTTTCAGAATCAGCTAGCACGCCAAAGATGAAATGTGAATAAATCAAAGGGCAGATTTAAGCTCACCTTTATAATACTGTGTTTATGCAGATGTGAGAGAGAATTACATGTAATCTGTAGGGAGACGGATAAAAATGAGTGCTTAGTTGACCTAGAAGTATCATTGCAATAGAAACGAATTTCCTGAAGTAGGGCAACAGTGTTTTGTTACTTTGTGGATGCTATTCTAGTTCTCAAATTTTAACCAATTAGCTTTAAAGGAATTGCTATTTCTTGGTTTGTTTCTGGATACTTGGAGAGTGCACAGCTTACTGCCTAGTGATACATAAGTCATCTGAAGATACCCTAGAAGACCAAGAGAAAATTCTGTATCTCTAAATGAATACAGAATATTTTCTGGAAGTACTGTGCAGTGGTGGAGTCTGTCTTCAGTCCCCTTTCTGATCCTGTACTATTGGTTAGATCCTTGTTTGGCTTCTCCTCTGCACTGAAACATGTTAAGACAGGAGCTGCTCTGTGTAACCTGCAGGAACGAGAGGGTTGGAAACTGTCTCAAAAAAGAGAGGTTTCCATCTTGAGGTGAGGAGCCCACTGCCAAATCAGCCAATGTCACAGCTTGGCAGAGAGGGTGGTGCTGCTTTCCAGCACAGACCCCATTAGACTGACTCTGCTTGAGGTGGGAAGAGGCATCAAGCTGCTAGGATGGAGCACTCTGTGAAGGGATCTTTGACATAGGAGAAACAGCACCTGCAATCTACCCACTGGAGTTCTGTGGGCCTGCTGAATGGCCTGAGGCTGTTGGGCTCTCTCTGATGAAATTTAGTTCAAGGTAGCCATGAGTTCTGGAACAGGAGGCATTTAGTACTGCCTAGACTGTTGGCTGTGGTAGCTTGTATGGAGGCCGCTTGTGGCCAAGACATTTTTTCATAACTCAGCAAAATTCCCAAGCAAAATTTAAAATGAAAATTCTGCATTAAAATTATATAAATATTCAAATACAATTTCTCACTAGTCAAGCTCTGCTCAATTTTCTCAGAACTTCTTCGCAGACAAACTTGGTGCTTACCATATCTCACCTTCTCCCAGTTACCCGAGCATCTCAAAATCCTGCCTCTCAGCAGTTAGCAGTAGATGCTACTCCCCTGCCTGGCTGCACCCCTTTCTCCTTCCCTTGGCAGATGTTAAGTCCCCTCCATTAATCCCTTCATCTCTTTTTCTTACTGGAGTATAAAAGGAACTGTGTGGGGTAGGCTCTTGTTGGAGAAAGAGGTGCCAAGAGTCACTGAACCTTTCTCAGTTTGGAGCAGTTTTCAGGTGCTGAGGGATGGGGAGAGGAAGGAGCAGCTGCAGCTCAGCATACAGCTGTCAGCAGAGTGAGGCCTGGCACCTGAAGGCAGAGGTTCAGTAGAGCTGCGTGTGCCTCTTGCTCCATGGGTGTTACAGCCAAAAGAAAGCTCAAAGAGCCATTAAGAAATACAGACTGGAGAAAACTGTCCACCTGAAACCAGAGACAAAAACGTATCTGCAGAGATGGAAAAGAACAGATGAAAAGCCATGGTCTTCTATGCTACACATGTTTTTTTCTTCGTGTTTGTGGCAGGGAAAATCAAGGCTTATTGATTATCTTTTAAGTGCCAATAATACACAAAATTGGCAATGCAATACTGTGGAACTTGGATGAGACCATGGTAAATACTTGAAGAAAAGAAAGGTACTAGAGAATAAACAGCTTGGAGTATATCCAGATTCTTCATGTATCATTCTTTTCATTAGCAAGTGTAAAAACGGGGGTAGGCTGCCAGATGATAATGCTGTAGTATTAGTGGAAACTGAAAAGCTCATCTCCTTAGTAGAGTGATATTACTTCCATCTTTAAGGAAGTAATAACAAAGTAGATTTTGTTGGTTTTTTCTTTTTCTTTCAAGTGATTACTTAGAAGAAAAATCAAAAATAAGAAAGCAGCCTGTAGTGGGATTCCTGGCACCTGCCAAAGCTACTCCGTCACTCTCCTCAGCTGGACATGGGAGAGAAAATACAATGAAGGGTTCATGGGTTGAGATAAAGACTGGGAAAGATCACGCATTAAATACCATTAAGTGCAAAACAGACTGGAATTGGAGATATTAACTGAATTTACTGCTAACAAAATTAGAGCAGAATAATGAGAAGTACAATGAGACCTTAAACCCGTGTTGTTCCTGCTGCTGCTCAGGGAGGAGAGTCCTTCCTCTGTTTGTGTGGGGTCCTTACCATGGGAGACAGTTCTCCATACATTTCTTCAACGTGAGTCCATCCCATGAGCAGCAGCCCTCCCTAGAGAGTTGCAGTGTGGGGTGCAGTTCTTCAGGCACAGCCTGTTGCTGTGGGCCCCTGCCAGGGTCACAGGTTGTACCAGGAAACCAGTTCCACTGTGGCCTCCTGTAGTCCTTCCACTACCAAAACCTTGCTATACAAACTCAGTACATAGAGAGGGAAAGGAACACGGTGAAATGTGAGACAATAAACTTCTAAAAGTGTTCACTCACTTTTAAAAGTGATTTTAGCGCGTGTATAATACTGTAAATTGAGGAGGCTTGTGCTCCTAAGTTCTCTAGGATATGATTTTTTTCAAAACTATCTGTATGCTTGAAAATCTCTACTATGTCAGACATACTGTAAAATCAACAGACCAATTTTCTAGTCTTTATTAAAGTAGGGTTTTCTTTTTGCTGCTGGCAGCAGTACAGTTGACGGTTTATTTACTCAAATGTTATGGTCAAGTTTTAAGGAAAACACATCAAGATAACCTGAATGCTGTGTAACCCATCTATGAAACGGTGTGTAATAAAGCAAGAAACTATCCTGAAGGCATTGATTGTAGTTTATTTACATGTACAAGTACCTGAAACAAAAGCTATTGTTGTTATGCTACAACAATTGTATTTTCCCTTCTATGTTTTTCCAGGCTGTTAATTTTTTAAATAATCTAAGTATATGTGAATTCTGCCTGTGCTTCATTGATTCATTCTCTGAAATATGTCAGTGGGCATATTTGTGCTCTGCCTTACCAAAGGATGTTGTTATAATACTTTACTTATTTTGAGGCTATAATGGAGGGCTTAAATCTGAACTAATTTAAAGAAAACCCTATAATACTCTTTTCCTTTGCTGTGGTGTTTTTGTCTTTATCAGTGAAATGGAAAGCTTTGATTACTTGACAGGGTAATTGTTGGTCTTGGCATGTTATAGCAGAGATTTGTCAGATATGTTAAATTTGATGAGTTTAAGTAAAAGCTATTGGTTTTGTGAGGGCTTGAGTAAATATCTTAGCAGTTGTCTGCTTTTAATTGATTGGGTAAACTCATCTGTAGTGCAATTAAATGACTGTATAGTATATGAGGTGTAGTAGATGAGGCTGTTGGGAATGGCTAGGAATATACAAGAAGTTAAACAAGCTGTGAATCAGTAAATGTGTAGGATTCTGGCCAAGTCATTAATGACTTCACAAGCTGTCTATCTGACTTTCTTCAGCCAGACAAAACTCTCATTTCCAAAATTTTAAATTTTTATTGCAATCACAACATTTTTTTCCACATTCCAGCTTGTGAGAAGTAGCAGGTAGTAGTGTGCATCTCTTCAGGTTAGCATCAGCCTGGGTCCCTGAAAAAATTCAACAAAATAAAAATTACATTTGATTTCAGGGAAGCAAGTAATGTTAGTTCAATGTCTCTTCAATGTATAACTGTATTATTTTAAAGCAAATACATGATACCGCTTTTTCTCCTCTCTGGAATGCTTTTAGTTTTGCAGGGATGGTAGTATCAGTGCATACATGACATACTGGGTAATGGTGTTGCTTGATAAATTAAAAAACTCGGAAGCAGTGTATCTTGAGCAGCTGCTGCATGTCATTGTGAGTAGTGCCTCTGTCTCTTCTCCACTCTGTTGATAGTACTTGCTCATGTATAGGTATGTTTGGAGCAGGATTAAGAAAGTTACCAGCTGTAGAATAAAACCCCATCAGTCAGGTTAATTCATCATCAGCATGGCAGCCACTGGTTCAGAAGTAGAAGGGGACAGGTGGAAGTGTAACTTCGTAGGTTCACTAAAATAGCACAAGACAGTTTACCCATCAGAATTTTGGACTGCAGTTTCATTACTTTGAATTTGTGTTTACTAGCTGCCATAAAGGTAGAAGGCATTGGTACTGTTAGGTATGCAGAGGTGGTTTTATTACTCAAAATTGACGACATATTAGAACAACTAGCACTAATGCCAGTTGTGAGAGAAGGACCACGGCCAACATGTTCTCTTTGTCATACGGCCAGCTTCTTATTTCTTTCTAGGCAGAATAGGATAAGTCTGAAATATTGCAAGCAGAAGGCTGGGATGCACTGTCTGAGAGCTGTAGAGCTTTAGGTAGCATTTCCTTCTGCCCCCAAATAACTCTGATCTGGTCACAGGCATTGCTTTGTTAGGAGGTGGTGCAGTGCTGCTTTTAATTCTGATCTTAAATAATTATCTATTAACTTTACCAAATAATATAAACCACAGCCTCACAAGCATCTTCTCTTCACTGGAAGCAACATGAGACATAATTCCAGGGTAGAACAGAATTTAGCAATCTCTTCTCAGGAAATTGCTGGTAAAAATGAAACAAAGTTCCTGGTCAGCAGGTATAATTTTTAAGCAGTAGGTACAGTACCTGTGTCTCCACAAGGAGTTCAGGCTTCTCTGACAGATTAAAAAATAGTGTCAGCTATATTAGCCTTAAACACTGAATGTAGACTAGGTTGTAAAATGGCTCAGAAAGTTGTAGTTATTGGAGAGCTGTAAACTAGGCCTGAAACCTATGTGGATTTTTTTTGGTAATTAGAGATTTTTCAATTTAGAGCAAAAACAGGAATCATGACTGTAGGATTGGAGTGATAGATGGCATGATATTTGAGTTGGACTACTTCAGGAACCCAGTTAAATATTTTTGTTTGTTTTTGTTATCTTACCACTTTTGCAGTGTTTTGTAGTTGTACCTAACTAGAGTTATCATAGAGATAGGTTTTCAGACTGATATTTATGTTGAAAGTGAAATAAGATAATGTTTGGACACTGCCAAATGAATGTTCTTTATGAATTTATTTCCTTTGAAAGCTAAGCTTTTTTTGCCATGTTGAGCTACAGCATCAGTAAATACAGAGCACTTGCATACCTGTTGAAATTCGCACAGTGAAATCAGGGGATGCTTTGGAAACTCTTGTTGCTGTTAGGAAAACAGATCAGGGAAGGTAGGAAATCAAATCTTCATTTGAAACAACAGGAGGATGCAACAGTACCACTCTGGTTGTGGCTTTGCAGGGCGACAGGGCATGCCACTGTCAATCAGTCAATTGACAGGACAGCCTGAGTGCTCTCCCTACACTGTTTTGGTGTCACAGAATCCTTAAATTTGAAATTGTCTTTATAATATATTGAAGATTATGGGCAGCATTTGATGATCAGCATGCTGCTGGCTGGGGTATAGGTTTCTTCATAAGGCATAAATGTTGTTTGCTGGGATTACTGTGACCAGAGGATGTGAGGAATGTTAGACATTTTTGTGTGCTGAAGATCATTTAGAAGCACTTTGTATAGCTTAAACAGTGTATGCATGTGTAAAAATGGGAGAGACTATTGCATTGCAGTTGTCTCATGAGTGGTACATTTGAGCTAAACAGCTTTTTTTCTAAGAAACAACAGAATCCTAGTGGAAAGTTACCTTCTTGTGACTGTAAGACTGAAGATGCAGTTTAGACAGCTGGGAAAATATAGCAACATGTACCACATATTTACAGGACTAGATAGTTCTTGGAACTTACTCTTTAATCATTTTAAAATATGTTAGTAATGATCTTGCAGATATGTATGATCTGAAAGGAGGATTTATTAAGATGCTGTAATAATATGCTGTGGTTTCTGTTTGCCTTTTAAGAGGCCATCTTGCACACTGTCCAGTTTGAAACTCTAGAGGAATACTTGTATGCCAAGTCCTCAGTCAGTCCTTAGTTCATTCATCTGACTAGGTTTTTTTTGAAGAATGGAGACTTCAGGCAATAATTTTCTGCATGTCAGGAATGCAGAGAGGGACTGAAATAGGTAAAAGAAAAGATGCTATAGGAGATTATGAAGCTGACCGGAGAAAGCAACAAGTTAGAGAGGAAAACCAGAATGCAAGGGAAAGAAAAGCATGGCAGGGGCTTGTAAGAGTAAGAGTTGGAGAGAGAAGTGAATATGAGGGGAGTGGTAGGAAGAGTTGCACGACACAAGGCATGAAGTCAGCAGGGAGGAGTCCTGGAAATGAATAACTCAGTCTGTGTTCCAGCCTGGGATGGGCAGAAGGGAGTGAGACTCAGTAGGAGGCACAAAGGGTGGGGTTTGTCATGGGTTTTGCCCAAGGTGGTTTTTACCTACCTTCATGATTGTGTAATGTCTTTTACCTGCCCCATGCTCAGACAAGAATGAGGGATTAATAAAAGCTTTTGAAATCAGTAAGAGAAACTATACTGTCTAGAAAGTTTTCCTTCACAAAGGATAGGAGAAGTCCTAATTTTTTCAGTGCCTAAAACTTCGGTAGCTGTGTGAAGATCTTTATAGAAATAATAAGGCAAGTGTTACTTTTTATGTTTATATAATTAATTGTATGCTGATAGTTGGACCTCACGGAGATAGTTAATTGAATTTAAGTTAATTGAATTTAAAAAACTTCACAATTGAATCCCATTTCTTTGCCCTTCCCCCCCATCTTCTCCTTTAAGTGCTTTCTTTCCATAAACACTGTGATAGTTATATACTGGCAATGGTATAAGCATTAAATTCTATAAGGTAGATTTCAAGCGAGGCAAAAATGTTCAGGATTTGCCTCATGGGATTTTGAGAAGTGCAGCTGTGAAGTCCTTCTGAGTGTTTCACAGCAGCGTAATACCTTCTCCTTAGACCTGAAAGACAGAAGAGTTGCCCAAATGAGGTTTCCTTTTCTTTGCTTCCCTCACTGCATTGTCTTTACCTTACCAACTATACAGGAAATCTTGCACCCGAGTGGAAATTCTGCAAGTCAAGATACACCACAAGCCCCACACTACCATGTAGTTAACACAGTGATCTTTGTTTTGGGTTACCTACTGGTGACCTTCCTCTGATACGGATCAGTACTGAGGTCAGGGACTGAACAAGAGCAGGAGATTTTACACTGCTAATGAGGAGCCACCCCTTCGAGCAACTGCTAAGCAACCTTCATGAGAGACCTGGGATATGTTTTAAAATTTCCTGGACTGAGTCATAATTTCCCATCAGCGCACCTACAGAATAAGCATTTGTCACAATCCTTTATAATACTGTGCCATAGCTGGATTTTGTATGTAATCCTTTGTTGATGGGAATGCATGAAATCTGCCTGGGCTAAAAGCATTTGCAATTATATCTGCTGTTATATTTGCTGTTGGTTAGAAGGGTGAGGGAAGGGCAGAAGAGTTGTTTTAGTTTGAGTGCTGGTTTTTAAACAAAATGAGATTTGTAACCATTCTTTAATGTGAAAGACTAGGTTAAATTGAGAACAGATCTTTTTTATATATAGTTTTAAAAAATTGAGTGAAAAATGTATTTTCAAATGTATTTTTAGTAGTTAGTCAGACTTCTTTCTTTTTCTCTCCCATTTGAACTTTTCAGTGCGGTTTATTTTGTGAGACACAAAGAAACCAGACAAAGATTTGCCATGAAGAAAATTAATAAGCAGAATCTCGTCCTCCGAAACCAGATCCAACAGGCCTTCGTTGAACGTGATATCCTGACGTTTGCAGAAAATCCATTTGTTGTTAGCATGTATTGCTCCTTTGAAACAAGACGTCATTTATGCATGGTCATGGAATATGTAGAAGGTAAAATTGCTCTTCTGTTTTCCAGAGGAAGAAGAGAATTTCCTTACACCACAAAAGAAAAATAACCCATATGGTACTTGAATTAGAAGGGGCCCCCTGTGTGTCCTCCATACTCTGGCAATTCAGATTTTAGCAACCAGATCCAACAGCAAGGTGGTTCTTTTTTTTCACCAGTCATTATCTCCTGGTAAACAGCTTGTAAAACACTTGTGTTCCAGCTATAATGGGAAATAACTGCTCTTAGAGTAAGTTCCTTATAGATTGTAATTGAAAATGTGCTAGCATTCAAAGTTTGCTTTTGAAAATGTTTGCTTTTTTTTCTGGAGCTGAAATTTTCAGTAGCAAGTGTTGGGGGATTTGTAGTAATTGTTTTTACAAAGAAACAAGAAAGAGGAAACGCTTTGAAAATGTGCTATTGTTGAAGGAGAACAGTGGACAGAAGCAGTACTGAAGGGGTCCTGAGGTATGGTTGTGTGGGCTTCTACCACTCCCCATCCCCCCAGATTATTTGTTTGTTTTCTCCTTATGGATTATTATTGACATTATTGATTCTCAGCTGAATCTTTGTAGTGCCCTCTCCCAGCTTCACACTACTTCCAGTACAGTAGCTCTGGGGCTTACAAGTTTGGTTGAGTCATCTGACTAGAAAATAAAATCTTATGACTGCAGTTTCTAAGTTCCTTTTAGCACCATATATGGTTTATACTGTTACACCTCAGAATTTATAGAGTCATCTGGAACGTTTTTCCACATACTGTTTCCATAGGTGGAGACTGTGCTACTTTGATGAAGAATATGGGTCCCTTACCTGTAGACATGGCAAGGATGTACTTTGCAGAGACTGTTCTGGCCTTGGAATACCTTCATAATTATGGAATTGTACACAGGGATTTGAAACCTGACAAGTATGTATATAGAATATAACTGAAAGAGGAGTTTGAAATTGTTAGATAAGATATAAAAGGTTTGAACTTGCTTAGAATTATTTTTTTATTGTAAATGTTACGTAGATGCACAGTTCCTTCAAAATATTTGAATTTTCATTACTTGCGGTTACAGAAAATGCATTTTTTTCCAAAAGAGCTGTTAAGAGTTTTCTGTGTTTAAGATGGAAGAGGCTTTAGCTATCAGAATAGCTAAAAAGAAAAAGGTATTTATTCTTCTTGTTAGAATGAAGAGAACCACATTTTGTCAATTTGGAAATTTTTTTTCAGAGTGTACTTAAAACACTGAAAACACAAAATATCATCAACTTGCAGGTATTTGCATTTTTGAAGACAAAATTGACCAGATGCAGAAACATCTCCAGTTGCTTGGGTTTTGAGGGTTGCTTTTTTTTTTTGAGGGGTTAGGGTTTTCAGTTTCAATATTTAAAAGCACAGTGTCACTCCTATACAAGTAAGTTGACATTACAGCAAATAGCTGAAATACGAAGTATGGCCCTTGCAACTTCATTGCTGTTCTTTCTGTTTCACAATTTAAAAAAAGGAAAAATAATTGAAGTCATAGGTGTTGACTGACAATAGCTTCATAGCAGGAAGTATTAGTTAGTATAGTATTAGTTACTAACTTAATACCCTGAGGTTTTTTCCAAATGCATGACTGACCCAGCCTGTTACAGATGCAAAATACTCACCTCATTTCGAAAATGACACATATTCTATTTTAGGTCTTTTACATGATAACTGTTTCTTCAAAGCTTTAAGTACCCAGCTCTCAAGACCTCTGTGGTTCTGTAAGATGTTTTTCAGTCGCACATGAAAAGTTTGTTTACTTCTGATAGTAATAGTAACAAATGTAAGACTTAGATTTTTGACCTGCTCATTCTGTACCAGTTAAAGTACTTTTAAAATTGTATTTATAATTCAACAATGCTAATGAAACATTTTCCCCTAAGTATTATAATTGTAATAATAATAACAATGAGAAGCACATAATATTGAATTATATCACAATGACTTAAAAACTTTCTGTTTTTCAGTCTGTTGGTAACATCCATGGGCCATATAAAACTTACAGACTTTGGCCTGTCAAAAGTGGGGCTAATGAGTTTGACTACCAATCTGTACGAGGGTCACATTGAGAAGGATGCCAGAGAATTCCTCGACAAACAAGTAAGAAACAACCTTTTTCATTTCTACACTAAATGTTCACATGAAGTAACATTTTGCCAGCAGAACATACTGTAATACTGAATAAACCATAGTTATTTCTGCATTGGTGTTCCAATTGAGTATGTCAGGTACTTTTTAACTGGTGCCCTGAGGATTATTCTAGGCTTTTTCCTTTTTACATTAAGATCTATTAGTAAGATGAACAGCCTAATTCTGTGCAAGTGAATCTGTGAGAGAGACAAATGGAAAACTGTTTTGTGAAGAATTCAGAAGTCTCAGCAGAGTACTTGTGGAGCTCATCATGCTTTGTACAACCAAGGGTGCTAAAATCTGTGCTATGGCCCATTTCCCTTTAAGCATGCCTCATTACCGTTGCTCACAATCTGTTCACTGTAAAAGTTACTTAAGATAAAATCATCACAACTTTTATATAAGGATAACAGTATGTTTTAAGTTAAGTAAGATACTTGCTATGATGGACCTCTGTGTACAAAGCACAAACTGTCCTTTGCATGACAGATGCACAAATATTGATTATGATGCCTCTTAATGTAGGTAGGTTGTTCTAAAAATGTGTGTTATGCCAACTCAGCAGACTAAGCCCAAATGAATTCAATTTTTTCCATGTTTTCATATTAATTTACATTTCAAGAATTATAAAATCCTGATCTAGCTCAATTAAGACTTGCTTTGCCATCATGCTTTTTTTCTTTCTTTTAGGTCTGTGGTACACCTGAATACATAGCTCCTGAAGTGATACTAAGACAGGGTTATGGAAAACCAGTGGATTGGTGGGCTATGGGAATTATTCTGTATGAATTTCTTGTTGGATGTGTGCCATTCTTTGGAGATACGCCAGAAGAGCTCTTTGGACAAGTAATCAGTGGTGAGGATCACTAAAAAACCCAAAAACTGTTAATAGTAAATATATTACAGTTTTAGTCATAGACTACACAATCTGCTATCAAAGCAGTAACAATTAATTTAGATTAAAAGCTGAACTTACTCTTCTAAGTACAGAAATTCATTTGTGTAGAGCCCAGGGGTTAAGCTGCACTGTTTGGAAGAGAGAAGCTATGTTAGTTAAAATGTAGTGCCCCTATGCACTAGTGATTTCTGTGTTTGGTAAAGAAATTATACCAGAGAAGAAACAGTTAAATAAATTTGCATGGATGGCAAATTGTGCCTCGTGGCACAATCAAGAAATCAACAAAGATGTAATAAAACTCTAAAACAAATGTCTCCCAAATAATAAATAATGAGAAAAAGAAGGAAACTAATTCAGTTCACAGATTGTTAATGCTTTCATTGGTGATTGTTGGAGTGTAGTGTTATTCCTGTAGCAGCTGTTCTTCTTCCATTTAAAATTCAATAACCTTTTGGATCTTAACCTACAAACTGACCCTAAGTATTGCTGTGTGTCTTGTGACAAAACTGAAAGATAATTAAACAGAATTGTTTACTATCCTACCTGCTGTTTCCATAAATTTCCCAAATGCATAGATGTAGAGGGTTACTATTTATGACACAAGGTTAACAGAATGGCACCTCTGTTGCTAAGAATTTCCCAGTCTGTTTTATGGTCTGCTTAAAAAGTCCAATAGCTAAGAATACATCTCTGATTCCTCATCCTGTGAGAATGCAACAAATCCCCTTTTGTACTAAAGGAGACTTTCTGTCATCATCTTTATTTCCTCTATCTCTGAAGCTGAAAGCCAGACTTGTTTGTAAACTATTAAAATGCATGTGACATCCTACGTTTCATGGGTTTATAACTATGTTGTTTTCTAATGTGATATGCAGAAGCCTGAGTGGCAAGAAGAATCAACTGTTTAATTAACACAAGCAGCAAATGCTTCTGTTTTCTGGGTGCCCCGTGGCTGCAATACATATTCATGCTTTATTTTCCAAATCAGATTTAAACTGCAGTGGAGCTGTAGGCAGGCAAACGTGGAAATAACTCAAGTTTTTATTGCATTTTCAGACACACACACCTGTGTTTTTATCCTTATACTCCCTGACTGGGAGAAGGGGAGGGAATAGTCTTAAAATTAATGACAAAATTTGTACATGAGGCTTTTTTTTTGCATGTGGCATTAATTTTACCTTTTGACAGTAAAACATACTGTCATGTATTACAGTCTAGCTGAGACCTTTGTAAATATCTTTGTCTGTTTGAATGTGTCAGTTTATCTTACAGAAGTTATTTGTGGAAGTCCTTTTGTAAACATCATCTATTCCCACTCATTCTACAAGACTGTTGGTTGGCTCAGTTTCTTGTTTTGTTATTGATTTGTCAGTTGTTTCTCTTTGAAATATCCCTGCTTAGTGAAAAAATACTTAGTATCTCTAGGAGAACTCTTGTTGGATATGTTTCCTCTGCTAAAATAAATTATCTCCTTCTATTTGACTGGAAGAGCCATCTTAAAGAATGAAACTGTAGTCTAGATTTTTCTTCCAGTTTCCATGAGCAAAATCTACATTCTGTTAAAGTTCTACTTTAAAATCTTGCTGCCTCCTTTTACATTGTAGGTTGCCTTTTCCTGCCCTCAGGTTGTGCAAGGACAGCTGTGGGAGGCCTCAGTGTAAACTTATATACCTAAAGTGATAAGAATTTAAAATATTGCCTCAGAAACAGGTTACATTTCATGTCTGTTTTTATCAGTACCTTTCCTTAATCTCTGAAATATGAAGGTTAAACCTGCATGTAGCTTCTGATGATTATTTATCCAGTTATGATTATTTTATAGAAATCTAGATCATAAAATGACAACAAAATCCTTAACAGTTTTCTGTGTTTCTGGAGCTCCAAGTGTGCTGTTTCTCTGATGCCAAAATTCTTGTACCTCCCAAGAAACTTCTTTGGAGTTTTATCTAAACCTGCACTATATTACATTTGTGGAGGCAGCTTCCACTACAAATCAGGCAAAGCTTGCTGTTTGTAGGCTGTTAGAAAGTTCATGTTCATACACAGTGATCCTGTCTTGATTGGTTTAATTCCAGCTTGCCATGTGCAAAAATGCAAAAGATATGGTAGTATAAGAGTCAGTAGAGGGAGGTTGTATGGAAGTATGAGACTTGGAAAAAAACTTCATTGCCATATATGTTGCCAGAGTACAGTCTGACACCTTGACCTTTAGTCATGGGAATATTGACCTCAGGGAGCCTACTAGCATTAGAGAAGGAACACAGATGTGAGCAGCAGCTGCCAGGTCAGGTCAGCAGTTTCCATCTTAACAACAGTTTCCATGGAACATAACTACAGTTTAAACCTTGATTTGGTGGGGGAAGAGAGAGCATACAAATTGTGCTAATATTTGAAAGTTTTCCATTAGCCAAGCATTCATGCATTCTGCTGCTAAACACAGTTTTGTGTTCAGTGATACTTCCAAAGGAAATGGGAATATAGTATGTTAATGCGGTCTGTATAGAGAGTATAAAAATTAGAAATAATTGGTATGCTGCAGAGTAAGTTGAAAAAGTTGCTTTAACTCTGCTTTGCTGTTAGGTTGCTTTTGAAAGCATTAATGCAATTTGTGCTGGGATCAGACCTCAGCAATATCAAGCAACTTTCTTTTCTTTCAGATGAAATCAACTGGCCTGAAAAGGATGAAGCACCACCTCCAGATGCCCAGGATCTGATTACTCTGCTACTTAGGCAGAATCCTTTGGAAAGACTGGGAACAGGTTAGGAGGCACTAATTTTAAACTGTTAATCTACTAGAAATAGTTTCTGTATTCAGCATTGGGAGCCTTTATTTACCTGTTTCTTTTGCTTGGGAAACATCTGTCATGACATGCAGTAGCATAATATGCCATGATAATTTATAGATTAAGACCAGTAATAGGAACTTAACATGATGATATCTGTCCTGGATTTTGTGGGATTTACATGGGCTCCTTTGTATTTACTCTTCTCCCAATTTGATAAATATAACAGAAATTTCTCAAAGACCCTGTTAGTCAGTGAATTGGGTTTCTTCATTAATACAGTATTAAATGACTAAATACAGAAATCTAGGAGGGGAATCAATACACAACTTCCTTTTTCAGAAGTATCTTAGCCTGGCATATTAATTTCCCCCCGTGTTAAGGTGGGTGATGAGTACTCAAATCCTTATTCAGTAATGACTGTCTGAGGTTGTGTGGTGCAAAGTCTTCTCATTCTCATTAATCAAGCACTACTGCCTGTATGAAAAAAAATTAAAATAAAACTGAATGTTAAGGAAGTATTAACACTTCCATAGGCTAATGAAGGTACTGTGCATTTATGTAATAAGAGTTTATTTGTTGGTTGATAGACCAGGATTTATTTGGGAGTTTCTGTGAGAGGCAGTAATGAATATTGTGTGTAATTTTTAAGTGTTAATGTATGGGAACCCTAGTCACTGACTGCCGTCCCTTTAGGCAAAGCACTAGGTAAACACAGAAAAAAAAAAAGCCTCCTGCATAAATGAGCCCAAATAGAGAGGTATAATCTTATTTACAGTGAACATTGTATGCCATGAACAGAAATACATTTAGGATGCTAAGGAAACCAAGTGGTAGGTTGAGTCAGCATGAGAGTACTTGGCAAATTGCTCACAAAACTGAGTCCAATTGTGTTACATATTTTTAGGCCTAATTAAAAAGAGGACTTGGGAATCAGCTCATAACTGGTGTTACCACAGCTGCTCAGGGGAAATGTGATTATAACCCAGACCCTCGGTAGTGTTGACATGGTCCCAAATCACACATCTTCCTTTGGCTTCCCTCAAGGCATGATGATGTGACTGATATGAATGAGCTGCATTGTGCCTCACAATGAATGGCTGGGTTCTGTGTGAGCAACCCTTAAACTTCACTGTAACTGATGGTCTGGACTAAATGGCACTCAGCAGTTTATTGCTGTCCCTTGCCCCATGTTGAACAAGTTAAGATTGAGGAAGGTGTCATGCCCCAGTAGCTTCTTCACTTGCTGCTTGCATCATCTGCTGCAGAGGGCACCAATGCCAAAGGCAAAATGAAAATCCAGTAGTTTTATTCCCTTGTTTTAAGTAGACTTGTCCCAGGTACTGTTTCATTGCCAGGATGATTTTCCTGATAAATACAGTGTTAATTGAAGACTGTTGCTATGTGAGAGGCTGGATCAGGAGTGGATTGCAAATTGTGTCTGTTGCTATACAGTTGGTGGAGAAAGCGAATGGGGTGAGATGAAGCTACCTTAAATACTAAGCGGTCAGTGCCACAGTGTGAAGCACCTGTGGTGCTCAGAGGCTCTTTAAAGCCTCTGGTCTCTCTAACAGTTCGCAGTCTGAAGAAGGAAATAAGGCAGCTATTTCTTTGAAGCAGGGGGTTCAGAAACCACAACAAAGTTGTAGGATCTTTAAGTGCTAGAATCAGCTCACAGAAATGGAGGCTGCAGTGTGACAGGTCCCACATGGGCACTGAAAAATACCATGGTTTATGCCAGGCTCCAACCACGCATTTCAAGTGACAGTCTTGTCTGTTTAATATGTATTAGCAAGCTGCATAACACTTCGTAAAAATCATAATAGTTTACTTGCTCAGGAGACCTGAGTGGCAAAGGCCAGTTGAAAGAAGAGGGGTGGATACTATACTTACTTTGAAGAAGGAAAATAGCACTAAAAAGACTTCTTTGGGCTTGAAGTGTCTGATACCAATCAAGAATAATACAGCTCTGATGTAATATCCCATTACTGTGCTCAGAGGAATATTCACTGCTTAGCTAGTGACTTATGATGACATGTGATTTTGATCTGCTTTGGGAAGATTTGGCTTCTTTGAATTTTTCCCTGGTGCAGTATGAAAAGCAAAGAACCCAATCTAGAAATCCTAACGCTGACTTAGAAACCATTCCTGGAGATTTCATTTTTTCTCTCCATAACCTTGACATACATGCTGTATCAGTGTGTTGAGTTGACTCTTGCTGGCCAGGAGGTACACACCAAGTCTTCTCCCCGCCTCAGCTGGGTGGGGGAGAAAATATGCCAAAGGCTCGTGGGTTGAGATAAGGTGCTTTGCCATCATGGGCAAAGCATACTGAAACTCAGGGACGTTAGTTTAATTTATCACCAATTAACACTACTGCTTTACTTCCTCCCTCCAAGCTGCGTGGGAGGACAGGAAATGGGGGTAGTGGTCAGTGCATCACATGCTGCCCCCGCCGCTCCTTCCTCCCCACACTATTCCCCTGGTCCAATGTGGGTCCCTCCCATGGGGTGCAGATCTTCAGGAGCAGAGTGCTCCAGCATGGGTTCCCCATGGGGTCACAAGTTCTGACAGCAACCATGCTGCAGCTTGGGCTTCTCTCTGCCACAGGTCCTAGCTGTGCTCCAGCACAGGCCTTTGCACGGGATCACAGTCTACTTCAGGGATACACCTTGCTCCACCGTGGGGTCCTCCATGGGCTGCAGGTGGATCTCTGCACCACCATGGTCTGGCTGCTGTTGTGCAGTAGTCTTTCCCCTTCTTTAATGCATTATCCAAGATAATGCTGATGGGTTGACAGTGGGTCCATCTTGGAGCCAGCTGGCAGTGGCTGTGTTGCATACAGAGGAAGGCAGCTTCTCATAAAGCACCCTTGTAGCCTCCCCGCTGGCAAAACCATGCAACATAAACCCAAAACAAGCTGACAGCAGGTCTTGCTGCTGCAGGTTACTTTTTCAGGTTTTAGAATTAGGTGTATGTCTATTAATAATACCATCTTCTGCCTTCCCAGGGCAAAATTTCCAGTATTTCATTGTGTTCTTACAGTAGTTTTCTGACTTTAAAAGTAGTGTAATCATTTAATGCACATTAAATGAGCAGGCAGTTATAAATAAGAGAAATTATAGGGTATTTCCTATAGAATTGTGTATTGCTGTCATAAAACATGGAAAGATCTCTTAAGTCAGCAATAGTATTTATATTGAGCAACTATTAAGAATCATTCTGCATTACTTCATAACTTGTACTTACCTATTGCACATATTTATATTTGTAGAACTACATACGATGATTCTGACTAATATGTAGCTAACAGATCAGTACATCTGGAAGAATAAAAATCTTAAAAGGGGAAGAAGATAGGGCAGTAAACTTTAATGGCCACAAGAAAACAGTGGCAGGGACTATTTCTGACAGGTTTAGAATTTCTAATGGGAATGGGTAGTAGATATTCATGCATACAGTGGTGACTATGCCTTTCCGTGACTGTTTAGTTCATTTACTGTTAGAGGATTTGGTTCAGTTTGCTCAATGTTTTCCTCTGGCTCCTCCAGGTGGTGCATATGAAGTAAAGCAGCATCAGTTCTTCAGGAGCCTTGACTGGAATAGTCTGCTGAGGCAGAAAGCAGAATTTATTCCACAGTTGGAGTCTGAAGATGACACAAGTTACTTTGACAGTAGGTGTTTTATGGTATCAAAAAAAGTTATGAACACTTGTTTAAAGTAATCACTGTCTTTGACTCTTGCTTACTGCTTTTTAAATTCCTTTATCAGAATTACTGGCAGTTTGCAGTTTTACCAGTGAATTGACACTTCAGCAAAAGTAATCTTACTAATAGAACTAGATTTTTATTTAATATTAAAACATAGTATCTATTCTTCCTGATAAATTCAGATATTTTATTGCCCTTGTCTGTAGCTCGTTCTGAGAAATACCACCATATGGAAACTGAGGAAGAAGATGATACCAATGATGAAGATTTTAATTTAGAGATAAGACAGTTCTCCTCATGTTCACACAGATTTTCAAAAGTAAGTAAAAATTTCTGTCATCTTAGTATTTACTGTTCTACTTTTGCAAATTTTGGAAATGTTAAATACAGAGGAGAAATATAGGGCCTTATTTTCTCAAGAAACTATGAAGTTAACTGAAATTGAGCAAGAATACAATGAATACCATTAAATCAAAATATGGGAAGATTGTGTAGAAAAGTTACATTTTGAATCTTTAATATACTAATGGAAACTTACATAAATATGATTATATTTTCTGTAGAAGACTCATTATTGCATAACGGAAAGTGTCAAGGAAGCGTTCTGTTAAATGCTAATATGTGTTCTTTGTATTGGTTTCTTTATACATAGTTTTCATGTTGCTCCAGTTGTGTCCTGGGTATTTTGTAGGTGCATAGCAAGTATTACAGTACTACTGTGTGGTAGGTATTAATTTAGTGACATTTGACCAAAGGAAAAAGCAAGGTAATGGTTAGCATGTGTTACAGTCATGGAGAAATGTAGATTTGAGGGAGTGATCTGAATGCTCTGAATCAAAGGTAAAACTGCCCAAAAGGTAGTATTACTTTAGTAACTGAGATGAGAGCTAATTATTGCTGATCAGAGTGGACATGCTGAGGCAATAAATACAGTGGAGGTGAATTGGCAGGAAATAATAATAATGGAAGAGAACACCCAGGATTTTGGCTTTACTGTCTTGGTTCGCACTTTGAAATGAGGAGAAAACTGATAAATACATAATGAGAAGAGGCTGTATATATATAT
>NW_005054526.1:332585-345291 GCF_000277835.1 Geospiza fortis
ATATATATTTGTATACCTGTACATGAGGAGCCAAGAAAGCATTTTAAGAAAATGAAGTGTTTGAAATTTGAAAAGGTTAAAAAAATTTGAAGTTTACAATCTGAAATACTATATAAGCATTTAAAATAATAGAACTGTAGATCTCACATATCTTTTTTTTTAATATCAAATGTGTCAGTGATACTCAATTTTTCTGTGTTTTTTTTTTCTTTAATAGGTTTTTAGTAGTATAGATCGAGTCACTCAAGTTCAAGGTGAAGAAAAGGAAGATGCAGGAGACAAAACAAAAAGTATAGCATTGCCTTCTGTGGAATCTTTAAGCTGGAGTTCAGAATATTCTGAAATGTAAGTGGAAGGATGTGTACAGCAAGTCGTCTACATCCTGTTTGTCAGATAGCAGGCCTCCTCATTTATTAACTGAATGAGAATTTGCTTATTTGTTATGCAGACAGCAAATATCTACATCCATCTCATCTGAGACTGACAGTAGCCGGCAGCAGCGCAGTTCTGGTTTGCTTCCAAAATTGTCTGTATCAGCTGAAGGAGAACAGGATGATTCCACCAGCTCACGGGGACCCCGGGAGGAACAGGAAAAGTCTGCATTTGTGAGCGATGAAACAGTGCAAGATGAACCTGAAGTAACCACTCCAGCAAGTACAATCAGCAGCTCCACACTATCAGGTAATTCACAGGGGGTGTCTTGACTGATGATGCTACAAACAGTTGCAGACCACCTTCTTGTGGCAGTAGCATTCATAGATTTAGAAGTGATGCATTTCAGAACTGCTTTCAAAAACAGCCGTCCCAACAGGGATCTGGTTTGGGATCAGATCAGGTCTAACACTCTGTACTACGCGTTGTGTGTTTTTAATTAAGACTTCACTACAATGTACACCTTTCAGAATTGAGAGGATTTTCTTCGACTTGTGGAAGTCACTTTGGTGATTACAAATCTAGGAGGAAGTGTTGCAAACCATTCTCTACTTAATTGATTTTGAGCATAGTCTCCCTGCTCAAATACTTGTTGCATTTCAGTAGACTCAGAGCCTTAGTTTCATATCTACACATCTACCAGTTTTCAGCTTCCTTCTCTTCTGTACCTCACTGAGTTTTTTCAACATACACCCTTCTATTCTCAAGCCCTTGATTTCCCATGTAGTCCACATTTTCCTCCCCTCCCCCCTCCTTTCTGTTCATGGAGGAAAAAATTTCCTCACGGCCATCCATCTCTGTCCTTGTCTAGAACCTTGATGTTGATTGTGCTGTATTTCAAGTCTTGCTTGCTATCCCCCAGGTCCTGTGTAATGGTGTTGGCATTAATACAGCAGCTGCAGTGATAACTCCAACTGTGTGATCCTCTTCTTACACTTAACCAGTTACACTTGAGAGTAGTTTATTTTTTCTGTGGTCCATTAGCAAAAGGATATTCCCTCAATGCAAAGTTTACCGAAGTTTTCCCTCAATGTCTTTATCCCTTCTTCTTTGTACAGTTGGCAGTTTCTCAGAACACTTAGATCAAATAAATGGAAGAAATGAGAGTGTGGACAGTACAGATAACTCCTCAAAGCCAGCTGGTGAAGTTGCATCGCACATGGCTCGACAGCGATTGGAAAGCACAGAGAAAAAGAAGATCTCTGGAAAAGTCACAAAGTCCCTTTCTGCAAGTGCTTTGTCCCTTATGATCCCAGGAGGTAGAGATAAATACTTTTAGTTGAAATGTTAATGATTTATACAATGCTGTGAAGGCTTATGATGCAAATGCAAGATTCTGTATAGTCCAGAATTGATTCTGTGTCACTCATTTTTGTTTCTCTTGTTGTTCACTTGCATAACTAGTCAGTGCAATCTTGTCAGCAAGTCATGGTGCTCACACTACAGCTGAGGGGCCTTCTCTGACAGGCAAAAATGCAACTTAATGGTGTTTCATCTTGAGCAAGCACAGCAGGATGCAACTTCATTCCTTGGTCCATCTGACAGTAGGGTTGTAGATTTAGTTTTAACTAGCCCTCAAAACCAGATGTTTGTTAAAGCAGCACAGGACTTGTTCTCTCTCATCCCCCGTACGAAAAGCTGATAAACAGGAGAGCAGTGTCAAAAAATAGAAATAGCATGTAGCCTTCTACTTGTACTAGTCTGAGTTAGATCAAGTGCTCAAAATTTGGAGCCAGAAATAATGCTGTAAGTGGACGTATAACGGTAATATTGAGTGGTTTTGTATGAAGGATTGGTACTTCGCTTTCTTGTTGTCCAGAACTGAAGTCCACAGTGCTGCAATTGTATTCACATTTGCACAAGCGTGAGCACAAAGTGCATTCAAAACAATAACCTAAAACGAAGTTGTAGTTGGTATTGTTGGAAGAAACTCTTGTGTTCTTTGCATGATGTAGCAGAATGTAGCAATGGAGGCTTCTTACAAACATTGAGTTACTGCCCTAGGTACCCAGTAGATACTGTGGTTTAGTTGGAGTAGTCTTTATCTGTTTTTGTATATAACTGAAAGCAAGAAAACAGCTAGCAGTTTGTTAAACATTGCTGGGGAATGATTTTGGGTGTATTCATAATAATATTTGCTACACTACTCTGATTTTCTTTTCATCCATGTTTGCTAGGAAGAGGCTGAGAATAGTTCTTGCAAAGTTAGCAATGAGTGTTTTTCCTGTGCAAAAGGAAAAAGCAGTCTATATGTCACAAGTTAACCCTTGCATTAAACAATACAGTTTACACTCCAGGGAAAATAATTAAATTCTAATATCTGGTTGTTGAGCTTCTCATTCACTAATAGGCACACTAGGTGAGGAGGACTGGTAGTTTAGACAAAGACAATGACATATATTAATATAAAGATATCATTAAGCCAAATGAAATTTGTGTGGGCTCAGAGTGTAATAGGCAGATTTTTTTTTTCCAGATGTGTTTGGTGTTTCTCCTTTGGGAAGTCCTATGTCTCCTCATTCCCTGTCATCTGACCTTTCATCATCCCGAGATTCATCTCCCAGCCGTGATTCATCAATTGCTGCTGCAAGTCCTCATCAGCCGATTGTAATTCACAGTTCAGGGAAAAAGTATGGCTTTACCATCCGAGCAATCAGGGTTTACGTGGGTGACAGCGATATCTACACTGTGCACCACATTGTTTGGGTAAGATAATGCATGTTTTCTTGCTGATACGTGGCCACAGAATACTTTTTGTACCCATGGCATCTCTTTGTTAACAATTACTGTGTAAATTACAATGATATGCCAAGCAGTTTTTCTTAGAATGAAACTCTGCCTGTATACAAGAGCAGTGTTGCCTGTAGGGAAGACAACAAGGCATTTTTGGCAGAAGCATTATCTACATGTGGTGTTGAACTTCTGCAACTTCACTTAACTTCTGGCAAGTTTGTCAGTTTTGAAAAATAGTGTCTTGAGTTCAGAGTATTATGTCTTAGAAAACCAAAGGCTTAGTGCAGACCCTCTTTGATTTGGGTCAGGATTTGCAAATGTAGGAGACTGTAAAGAGAAATTGTTGAAAAATAGGTGGAGTTTATTAAATTGCATAAATCATAAATTAATGGATTCATGAAAATCAGCACTATTTAACAAGACACACATAAGCTGATCTCAAGTACTGATTTTCTGTTGTGTAGAAATGTGCAGTTTGTTTGGAATTGTGAATACTTTTGAGGTTTGTATGGCACAGGAAGAAGATTGACTGTCTTGAAAAATCATGTCTTTTTCATCCTCTCTTCACTACACAGTGGGAGAGAGGCTAAAGCAATTCTTTGGTTGTCAGCCTCCTTAATTGTAAAATAATTATATACTTAGGTATATATATATGCATTTTTTATAATTTATGTTGGTAACAAATTATAATTTTATATATGGTTTAAATTACATGTACATAGATAGTATGTATATATAAATTATTTCAACTATCCTAAAAAAATTATCACAAATTTACCAAAAGACTTCACGTTTTAAATATGTATGGTAGATTTTGAAGTAGCAGTGTTGATGTAGTGTATTATTCATTTTTTATTCATATTGTTTACCCCTTAGACCTATTAATCCATCAAGAGTAGTGAATCTGGAGAACTGGGTATATTTGGTGGATAATGGAATAAATTTTAAAAAATTATTTCTTGCCACTAGTGTAACATCACACCAGTGAAAGGAAGGGGGAAAATGGTACCTTGCAGTAAAAGTTAAACCTTGGGCTTTTTTAAAGTATTATAAGTTTGTTGTTCAGCTCTGTTTGCATTGTAGTCTTCAGTCCTGTCTGCATGACTTAAAATACTCATTTAGAAATATAAAAAATTATTAAACAACCTTCAAAATATATTTCAATTCAGTTTCTTTTGGTCCTTTGTCACTCTTGTGCTGCACCAACCCCTCTAATGGGAAGCCTGGTGAATTTGAACCAAATAGAAACAATCCTTAACCCTATGGTGGGGTTAATTTTAGTTGTGGTTAGAGTATTGCATGTGAGCATTACCTTAATTACAGTGTTTCTCATTTTCAGATGCTAAAAATCTTCACTTAGTTCTGAAAATTTGCAGTGGGTAGTGAACCACCCCTTCTTACTATGCATGAGAACTCCCTGTTTTACAGAGCTTACTTAATACCCATAGCAACCAGCAGTGTTTCAGTGAGCTTTGAAACCATTCCAGGCCCCATATAAAGTGTGAGTAAGTAGGGGAGACTCATACGAAGTTGGAGTAAGTAGGGGATGGTGAAAGAGCTGAAGGTATTTTTCTTCTTTTCTTCCTTTACATAACTTAGTATCTGTAAGTTTCTTCATTGCCAGCTGGTTTGGGGTTCATTTTGTGTATATTCTCTTCCTCTCTTTTTTTTAGAATGTGGAAGAAGGAGGTGCAGCTTACCAAGCAGGTTTAAAAGCTGGAGACCTGATTACTCATATCAATGGAGAGCCAGTGCATGGTCTTGTTCATACAGAAGTCATTGAACTGTTGTTAAAGGTAACTCTTGGACAGCTAGGATACTAAAGTGATTGCTGTTTTCACCAGTGATGGTGGGGTTATGTTTGATTTCTTGAGATTAGTCACTCAATTTTATTGTTCTTAGAAGTACAAACTCTTAAGTTGCTCTTGCCACAGATCTGGAGAAGGGCCAATAACTTTCCTATATTGTGCTATGATTTTAGTTTTTCTGCCATAGACTGGCACTGTTGAGAGATAGCTGAAGTAAATTTGAGGCAATGGCACAAAGAGATATCTCTGTCTCTCAAAAAAATTGACATTCTCAAGAATGTTATCGAATGCCTGCATCTTCCTCAGGTAATTCAGGCTTTTGACAATGATGATACCTCTCATTTTTCTTCTTTAAAAGTGAAAATCAGTGAGGAAAAGTAGAAACAAAAAATATTAAATATTTGCCTGCTATACAGGAGGTTGCCTTTCATATTAGGGCCCAAAAGGTTTTTGTCTCATGTATAGTCAGGCATGTCTGACAGAGCTTCTTCAATTAATGAAAATCTCATCCTGCAGCTGGACTTTCATGAATAATCTGTCACATTTTTCTCTTGTGGTTTTCTGAAGTCTGTCCTATTAAAAAGGCACAGTTTTTCCATGGAAACAAACAAACCACCCAATAAAAAGAAAAAAAAACCCTTTTATTTTCTCTGTAGCTCATCATATCTCATTTTCATGTAATCTTTCCAGGGTAAGCTAATGTAAGTCAGAATTACTTTAGACAGCTGTATATTTGCTTCCTATATTATTAACAATTTATGGTGTTATGTGCAGAGCTCAAAGTCAGTAGTCAGTTATAAAAGAAGTCCAAAAAAAGCAGTGGAAGGCAGTGAGATCATGGGAAAAATAAAACGCTAAAGAAAGATGAAAAATACACTTTTTCTTCAGTCTTTATTTTATTTCTCTGAAACTAGGAAGAACTTCCAAGTTTTCCAATTTTGAAGGAAATATGTAAGAGAAAATTCTGTGACTTATGTCAGTCAGCTGTGCTCTCATTGTCTAGGTCAGAAACAGAAAAAGAAACATGACAACCCTGCTCACTACATAGAAGAGCAAACGCAAAACAAGAGATCATTGTTTATCTATAACTTAATTTGTTGGGTTGTATCATAAATTAATTTGGGCTATTGCAATTTCTTTAAAAGGAAGTTCACTGTAGGGATATACAGCGCTGAGCAGAAGCTACAGATTTTTAAAACTAGCAGAAAATACTTTTTTTTTTTGAGTCATCTCTTTGCACAATCAGTGCTAAAAAGCTTAGGTTAATCATACTTGTTAACTCTTTTGAACAAGATAAAAATGTGGTTTGGGATTGCCAATGAAGATTTAATTTTTCTCCTCTGTTTCATCATTGTAACAGTTGGTGTCTTGAGATGTGAGTGGACCGCTGTGCAGTTACAGCTGTTCTTTGTGGGAAAATCAGGTTTTTCTGTAGAAGCTTCTGTTTTGAAGTTTTCAGTCTTGGTTAATCCTTGGTGTCCTCCTGTCTGGCTACAATTACTGGAATTGCTCCTTGTCTTGGAGCTTGAATGGAGGAAGTTGGGAAATACGGCAGAATTTGAGAACTTCCCAATCCTCGTTTACTAACTATGCATGGCAATGTGTGCACAGGGTTCCCTGCAGAAACACCTCTTATTCTGGAGTTGATTCTCTTTGCATTTGTGTGTATGGTGTAGATTCAGTGTAAGGCAAAGTTGTCTTGTGTTATTCGTATCACTCACACTTAAGGCATCTTCTTTCATTTTGGCAGAGTGGCAACAAAGTCTCAGTAATGACAACTCCTTTTGAAAACACTTCCATCAAGACGGGACCTGCCAGGCGGAACAGCTACAGGAGCCGAATGGTTAGGCGCAGTAAGAAGACCAAGAAGAAGGAGAGTTTAGAGAGGTGAGTAGTCCTTTGCTTTCACAGTGTGTGTGTCTATACATAATAAATTTAAAATATGAAGTTAATACAGCTTTTTCTCATCTTCTGTATTGCTACCTTCTTTCTGAGATTGTGGCCTTCCAAATCTTGTTTTGTCCAAACTAGATCTGCTGAAATAAACTCTAAAAATAGTGAATAACTGAGGTTGCATCTTAATTTGGCTTAACTATATGATTTTGCACTTGTTTAATTAAACTTTTTAGTCCTAGTGCTTATCAGCGTTTTTAATATGATACGTTCATGTGTATTTTATAAATGTGTTGTTAGTACTTTATAGGTACTTCGTCAGTTTTGATAGGTTGCTAAATTTAGAAAATAAAGATTTATACTCATAAGGAGATAGACGTTCTTCTGAAATATAGTAAATTTTAGTATGAATAAAATTAGTTACAGTGTCTATCCCACCTATTAGTGAATCAGGATGCTTTCTAAACTTCCCAGTCTGCAGTGTGGTTTGCTTTCATGTAAAGATAGATTTACTATTTTCATAGTGTCAGCTTGCAAGAATTTTGCCTGTGCTAATAGTATCTTCTGTGCACCTTAACTTATGATTAATGCTGTGTTTTTCTCACACAAGGAGAAGATCTCTCTTTAAAAAGCTGGCAAAGCAGCCCTCACCTCTTCTTCATACAAGCAGAAGCTTTTCCTGCCTGAACCGATCACTTTCTTCAGGGGAGAGCTTGCCTGGGTCTCCCACCCACAGCTTATCTCCTAGATCTCCTACACCAAGCTACCGTTCCACTCCTGATTTTCCATCAGGTGAGTGTGAAGCAGTGGAGAGCAGAGGAAAAGCACTGGAAGAGTACTTTACATTTTGTGACCCCCCCCACTTCCCCAGATCTGATATGCTCTCCTACGAGCAGTCAGCTCTGACAAGTATAATCATAGAACAGCTGTTTTCTGTCTGGAAAAGGGAAACAGATTCCTGATGCAAAACAAAAGGTATTTTTATGATACAGAAGCACCTAAAAAGCAATTATCTCTTAAGTTTGTCCTAGTTTAAAGCTCAGTCCGCTGGCTGAAAGTTGAATAATAAAAAGTCCATATTTGCAGCAAAAGAGAGAATTTTGCCTAAGAGATAACAGAGTGAAAGTGAGATAAAAGTTGCT
This sequence comes from Geospiza fortis, assembly GCF_000277835.1. Lineage (NCBI taxonomy): Eukaryota > Metazoa > Chordata > Aves > Passeriformes > Thraupidae > Geospiza > Geospiza fortis. The sequence continues at coordinate 340,594 of NW_005054526.1, forward strand.
ACATAATGGAGCTAGGATGGCACTCATGAATGCAGATTTATTGCTGAAAAGATTAGCTGTGTGCTAAAATATGTATCTCTCTGACTCCTAAAGGCCTGCCCCTTTTTTCTTCTTTAACTTCTGTCACAATTGTAGTGTGTACTGGAATTGACTGCTATTGTACAATCCCTTGGCAAAGGTAAATTATCTGGAAAGCCTTGATCATTGCTTTGAAGTGTCAGAAAGCATTAGTTATTCTATTTAAGTAAAAGCAAGAGATAACTTAAAGGGGATGATGGAAGAGAGAGAAAGGGAGAAACAGCATATGTAATTGGAATGATGCAGGTTTTGCAGCCTAAAACCTTTTCCACTTAAAACCTTCCAGATTTTGGAACACTGTAGTGGGAGACAGCATAGGGCTTTTGTTCTGCTTCTCACTGAACATTTAGACAAGATAGAAAAAGTCTTGCTAATCTTATGTTTGTTTGCTTGGTTTTTTGTTCTTTTTGTAGGTACTAACTCTTCTCAGAGTAGCTCCCCTAGTTCCAGTGCTCCCAATTCTCCAGCTGGTTCAGGGCACATAAGACCCAGCACTCTTCATGGCTTGGGTCCAAAGCTTGGTGGGCAAAGATACAGATCAGGAAGGCGCAAATCAGCTGGCAGCATTCCCCTTTCTCCTCTCGCACGGACACCTTCTCCAACACCCCAGCCAACATCTCCTCAGCGATCTCCATCGCCGTTGCTGGGACATTCGATTGGAAATACAAAAATAGCTCAGTCTTTTCCTAGCAAAATGCACTCACCTCCAACTATTGTGAGGCATATTGTCAGGCCAAAGAGTGCAGAGCCACCAAGATCTCCACTGTTGAAGAGAGTCCAGTCTGAAGAGAAACTTGCACCCTCTTATGGCAGTGATAAAAAACACTTATGTTCACGAAAACACAGTCTGGAAGTGACCCAGGAAGAAGTGAATAGAGAACTGTCTCAAAGAGAGGTAACTCTTCAGAGCTTGGAGGAGAATGTTAGTGATGTGCCATCACTCACACGAGTCAGGCCTGCAGAGCAGGGCTGCTTGAAACGACCCATCTCCCGAAAATTGGGTAGACAGGAATCCATTGATGAGCTAGACAGAGAGAAGCTGAAGGTCAAGGTAGTTATGAAAAAGCAAGATTTTGCTGAAAAAGCAAATGCTGCTATACATGAACCTAGCAGTGAACCAGAAAATCCCAATACCTTGAGACTGGAAGAAAGAGAGAAAAAAGCATTCCAGAAGGTATTAGAAAGATCAAACCAGTTTGAAATGAAAATTGTTACTGTGGAGACCCAGTCAGCTGGTGGCATACTCAAAGACACCCTTCAAAAGAATGCAAACTTGAGATCAAATGATAGTGTTGCTTTAGATGGACAGATATTGTCTCATGGGCCTCCCCCTAATGAACTCAGTCATATTTCTTATGACTTCAAAAGAATTTCCCCTTCATGTACCCTGCAAGATGTGCTACCTCAGTCCTCTGACAAGATACTTAATGGAAAGGGAGAAAACACAGATAAAATTGTACCAACAAAAGAATTTGTCAAATTTGAAAGATTAGATGGTAAACTTGCAAATATTGATTATCTCAGAAAGAAAATGTCTATTGAAGAAAAAGATGACAGTGTCTGTCCAGGGCTAAAACCTAAGATGACATCTAATGTTCATGAATGCCTTCAACTTAGTACAGGCAGACCTGTGAACATACAGCAGGACTCCAGTGCAGTTGCAGATGGTAGAGCATTTATTGGCAGTGCACATGCTACTCAGATGAACTCAGTTTCTTTTGTTCCTCTCAAGACCTTGAGTGGCCGAGCAGACATGAGCGTGGAAAAATCAGCTCTTATTTCTTCTGAAGCTCCTGTCAGAAAAAGTCCTTCAGAATATAAGCTTGATGGGAGGTCTGTTTCCTGTCTGAAGCCAATAGAAGGCACGCTAGATATTGCGTTACTTTCTGGGCCACAGGCTTCGAAGAGTGAGCTGCCTTTGTGTGTGCTGCCAGAAGGACAGAGCAGCACCAGCAGTGATGGAGGATCTCCTAAACCCCCAGTACTACAAGGGAGTGGTGGGAAGGCAGAAATGGTCTCTCAGAAAGAGCAGTTGTTAAGTTACCCAAAATCTGGCAAAGTCAACATAGCAGAGCCTCAGGTCCTACAAGTAGGCAAGAGTTGTCCAAATCCACCACTCATCTCTGTGGCTACAGAAGCAGTGACAGAGAAAAAGGTTTCTATTCTGGCCACTAAAGGCAGTATTTCTGTTGTTGAAGCTGTTCAGAAGAAAGATACCTCCCCTTCAAAACAAAAGGATCATTCAATGGAGGTAAAGTCTTGTGTTACTCAAAGCCAGAGTGTTAAAACTGCTCAAACATATTCCAAACCTTTTGCTGGCCAAAGCACTCCTGAAAAAGCTGTAGGAAAAGAGAAGCAAATACAGAAAGAGTTGCCTGCCAAACAGCCAGTATCCCACAGAGGTTGTGAGCCTATCCCTGCAAAGGTGGAAGTGATCAGGGAGTCATCTCTGAAGGTTTCTGTCTCAGACGTCCTGATAACCACCTGCTCCAAGAGCAATGAAAAAAATTGTGCTGATTTTGCCATTCCAGCTGAGATGCAAGGAAAAACACAGCCAGCTGGCTCCAAGGCACAACCTAAGGATGGCAAAGAATCACTGAAACAGCTAGACAAAGATGACAGCAGTGTTTCTAAAAGTTTTGTGGAAAGGGAAATAACCAAGCAGAAGGCTGAATCTAAGAAAATTGTCACAGAGACAAAGAGTGACTCTCTTCCATCCAAATGGCCCGTGCAACCCTCAAGAGATTCTGATCATAAAATTGAGAAGTCTGCACCAGTTTCTTCTGTGCAGAAGGACAGTGCTAAAGACATGGGAAAGAAAGATCAGAAGTCACTCACTGATACAAGGCTTCATAGTAGTGAGAAAGAGCAGTCCAGCCAAGTTCCTTGGCAGCAACTTAACCCTTCAGACTCTCCTGCTGTGAAAGAGGCAGTAAACAGACATAGCACCATAGAAGTTCATGGAGGCATTCAAGAACACCTGAAGCCTGCTGCCACCTGTGTGGAAAGCAGCAGCAATAAACCCAGGCCAGCCTCTGATACAAGTTCCTCCAAGTCTAAGTCTTTGGATAAACAGATACTGTCACAAAAACCATGTGCTCCAGCCGTAAAAGAAAAAGAAATTGTTACTCAGTTGTCTGCCAGTTCCCGGAAGGATGGAAAGCATGCCAGTAAAGGTGTCCTAGATCACCTTTCTCCTGTTCCAGGCTCTTCAAGAAGAACGAACATTGAACATGTACAGGCTGAAAGGCCTGTGGGTTTGGACCATGGCTCAGTCACCACCCTCCAAATGAGCAGCACAGCCCCTGACACCAAACCCAAATCCTCTGCTGTGGGCCCACTACCAGCAGGCCCAGAGAATTCTAAGCAGATGCAGAGGCAAGAAGCAGCAGGCTTGGGGGAATCTGCTGATCAAAAGCAATTTCGTTTCAGTGAAAAACAAACCACCACTCCAAAGTTATCCACTGTGAAAGACTGCCTCTCACTGAACAAACAGGCAGAGAGAAGTCCTGGTAATGAGATGATCGCTGCAGACAAAAGACCTGAAGGAAAAATATGCACTGACGCACTTTACGTTCAGCTTGACAGTGGGAAAGTGGAGCCTACTCTTTGTCTCACAACCTGTGATGTCAGAGGGAAGGGAGCAGAAAAGGCAACCACAAGTAGCAAAATCTCTCAAGATATAAAAGGGAAGGGACAAGTTAATCAGAAACAGCCAGAGGATGCAAACAAGCAGACTGCAATAAAACATCTGCCGGCTGCCAGTGGGCAGAGTTCTTGTCGTGTGGCTACAACACCAGGAAAGCCACTGTCTTGTTCATCCAATTTCTCTGAATGTAGACAGGAAGTATCTGTTTCATCTGTTTCAGCCAAAAGTGAGGCATTGTCAGCAAAGGTTAAACCAGGCTCATCAGAGCTTCCTGCAACTTGCAAGGAACTAAGTAAGAAAAGCACCTCTTCCACAGGGAGCAGTAAGGCAGAAATGACTAAGAGTGTTTCACTGATGGCCTTGCACAGTGCCGCTATTGTAGCAGAAGCCCACCACCCTCCTTCAAACCTTGGGGGGAAACCTGGAAATCAAGGAAAGCCTCTTTTCGTTAACACTGTGGATGTAAAGGGAAAAGATACTGTTCTGACTCAGCAGTCTGCTTCAAGAAAACAGAATGTAGGTAAAGATTTACCTAGGTCAGCAGCCACACCTGACCGCCCTAACGCACTTTCAGATGACAAAGACTCAGCTCGGCAGCGTCGAGGAAAGGAAGTTTCACGGAGCAGTGCACACAAAAAAACGTGTTAACTCTTAAGACTTGGCAAGTGTGTATTCAACACTAGCTGAAACAATTTCAATATGTTGTACTGCCTTTAAACCAGCACTGTGTCGTGTCTTTGTGCGGCAAAGCTTTCATGTCACTGAAGAAACAATACAAGGGGATATGTAAAGAGAGGACTTTTTTTCAAAATGCCTTTCCAATTGTAACCGGTAAAACTGTTACCACATAGTATTTGTACAAAAATACCTTTACAGCCTAGAGCTGTTGAAAATACTTCTTCTGTAAATACTTAGCAATGTGTTTGGGGTTTGAATGTAGCATTATACTTTGCTGCTGTTTGTGTTGTTTA
>NW_005054526.1:345301-348160 GCF_000277835.1 Geospiza fortis
AAACCAAATTACTAAAATTCAGAGCTGGCATGGACATGCACAAGCATTGGTCTGACTGGGAAAAAAGAAAAACAGGCCACATTTTTACTAACTAAAAATCCTAGATAGAGGCTAAAAAATACTAGTACAGAATAATACGGTGACCTATTGTGAGTTTTTACATGTATTTTTAATAATCTGATTTTGATAGTACTGTTCTTGGCTGACTGCTTCACCAGATCTAACACAAGAAGTAACTGCATCTCCCTGCTGCACAAAGTCTGAGTAGAGTAGATGTCCTTAAAACTGTGGGAAGACCACTTAATTATCAGGGCATCCCAGCAAGAGTTGTGTTCTCTGGTGAAATGATGGTTCTTGTCTTGTCTGTTGGGAGTGTATTGTGTGACTTTCACCTCAGACAAGGCTGAAATTTCTGAAGCACATGCCATGTGCTTAGTTTTCTGCTGCAATCCTCTCGAGTTCCTTGAGCTTTTTTAAATTCAGGCCCTTACAGTGTGAGGCTCAAGTATAAGCACATGACTGGTAGTACTAGCATGTTCATCCCTGTTCTTAATACATTTAGAGAATACATATTATGGCATATAGGTCTGTTTAATTCATGTCATACAGCTGGTAGCTGTTTTCTATTTTATGACAAGTAAGGTAAAAAGGAGAAATACACTTCGGTGTCATATCCTCAGAAAAGTTTAGGCTATCTGACGCATTTTCATACATAGCTGGGGCCTTATGTTGTAGACCTAACTTGCTGTTTTTAGCAAGTAATCCTGGGTTTCATATTCATTTTGAAATGCATTGAGTAGCTCCATACATTTCATAACATAATCTTTTTATTTGTATGCAAAAAAAAATTCAATACTGTAATTATAAAAGAAGCATTTTTTGACAAAGGAACTTGTTGGAGCTATTTGGTGCTAGAATGTTACTGTCTTTTTACTTTTGCTAAGCCTTATTTAAATTTTGTATACAGTGGAACCTGTAGACTTTGATCATTTTTGTGTGGAGTATTTAGCTTGTTTTGAGGGATGAAAGGTAAAATTTGAAACATGTACAGAAGCACTATGAAATACCCTTGCAGGCGCATGGGTTTTAATAATTGGGGATCAATAGAATGGTTGTTTTGCTTATTTCTGTTTTCTGTAGCCACAGTAGAGCTAGGGCCCTACATTTTTCACCAATGCTTATGGTTTGTCTTTCTGTCTCAAAAGCTAGAAAATTTTTTGTAAAAGCACAGTGTAATCTTGACTTGGAGACTTGTGTGACAACAGACAGTGTGCAGAATTCATTTCCCTCTGCTGAAAACTTTATTATACTGATTTGTTGAGTTGGATTACAGCAAACCTGTAAGGAAAATCCAGTATCACAAATAACTCCTGATTTTACATGTGGCACTAGAACATTAATACTGCCTTTGATGCATTCAGAAAAGAGCTAGTAAGCAGTGGATAATAATTTTTGAGAAGTCTTAAAAATAAAATGGTCTCGACATTTACAGTTCATCTGTGCTTTGGCAGTTAATACAAGTGAATGCTAATGCACTTCAAATAACATTTCTCTCTGGGAGATAATTCCTAGTTTACAGTCTGCATTTTTTCAGCTATCCTCTTGTTTCTTTTAAAACCCATCTAGCTTTTGTTTACAGTATACCTTTATGAATATTTTGTATTATCACTTCTGACAAATAAGTTCTTTGCATTTTGGAAGTGTAACAGTGCATAAGCTTGTGTTTATGTAGTAACTGTTTGTTGGTGTTTACCTTATAAGTGAGTTGTTAGAGATCCTCCTGCCTGTGTTTTTCTTGGTCAGTCTTAATGTGATTATAGATCTGATGTGTTCTTTTGTAGACTTCCTGCAGTAGATTTCTCAGCTTACAAAAAAAATTTAAAAGTTAAAAAAAAATCGTTAGGGTCTGTGCAATAAAGTGTTTGCAGTCTTATTTTCTCTGAGAAACTCCTTATGGATGTCATAATTGTTATATATTGAACACAGTTATTTATACTTATGCAGTTGCATAACATTGAAATAAAAATTCAGCATGAAATTGTTGTGTTAGCATTTTTTCTTGAACTGCTTTCACTGTTGTAATGTAAGGCACATCTCTGCTGTACTCAGAGGCTGGCAGTTTTGGTGTTTTTTGGGGCTACCTCAAAAAAAAAAGGGCGCACCCTTTAAGGCATGTGCTGGTGGAGGGTTTTGCATGAGGAAATGCAGTTTGGTCTGGGGACAGAGGAGGTGTGCATGGCTGAGCATCTCATCTCAGGCCACGTCTGGATCCTCTGCTCCACTGGTGGATAGGAAAGTGTGGTGTGGGGGTGGATGACATAGCCTGACTGCTGGCTTCTATGTGCAGTAGCCTGTAATGTGACATTTAAATTCTTTCTGCAAAACTCATGTAATCATTTATTACTGTAGGAGCAGCATATATTAAAGTATTCACCTCTTTACTTTTCTGCTGCTCCTAACTCTGCAGAGCTGCCCAGCAGTTGGGAATTTGTGTTCACATGTTATTATTGCATTGTTTTCTCTTTATTTTTCCTCTGTACAGCACTAAGTGCAGCAGTATTACAGCATCACTTTTGCTGCTTTTCTCTCTGTTTGTTTGAAACATATAGGTGAGGGGAAGCCCCAGCTTTTCCAGTTTGCTGCAGCCCACATGAAGGCAGATGGTCTTGAAAATCCAGTGTGCTGATGAGGGGTGATGGGTTGAGGAGAGAAGAGCAGGATCCAGCAGCTGAGGGAAGGCAAATGTTTGTGTTAAGGGGGAATTTGGGAGAGATGGGTGTTATCACTGTTATAGCTGGCATGGCCTGTCATCTTCGCTTTTTCATCTTAGTTGGGATGGGAATGCTTTCATGGTCTTCA
>NW_005054526.1:348170-385252 GCF_000277835.1 Geospiza fortis
GCTGAACCCCCTTAGGCCCCTTTTTGTCGTCTTGCATAGCCTGCAAGACTTCACAGGGACATCCAGCTTGATTTGGATCACAACTGAGAGGGCAGATCAGAAGGAAAAGATCACAGGACAGGAAGATACTAGAGGGTGTATGGAGGTATGTCCCACTGCCTGCCTTGAGTTAGCAACAGTTTTTCTGTCCATTGACTGTATCTGTAGTACAGTAGTTGATTAGAACTGACCAGATCAATCTTCAAGTACCTGCCAAGGATGCCTTTGAATGAACTGAGTGTAGGAATCACAGAATAGTTTGGGCTGGAAGGGACCTTAAAGTTCCAACCACCATGGTCAGGAAACAATGCTAAAGGTTATAGTTCAAAAGGGAAAATTTGGGAGCATCAGGAGGAACTGAGAAGACTGCAGAGTAAGAAGACAGTAACGGTGTAGTTGTGCATATCAAGCCCTAAGAAATGTATATCTGAAGGGGAAGAGGATGTCCAAGGGATTTGCTAGGGAAAAATGTCTTCTGCTACTGGGGGAAAAGAATTCCAAATTCTAATTTGTTTGATATGGGAAGTATAGTATAGATTCTTTGGGAAGGGACGTCACCTGTTCTTTTTCCAGGTACAGACAAGACCAGTGAATGAGAGAGAGAGTTCTTAAAACATGTCCAGTGACATCAGAGTGTGTATTTTGAAATTAACATATTTAGAAATTGGCCCGCTCAACCATCTTGTTCAGAGTAAAATTCCCCTTCAAAAATTGACTTGCATCTTACTGAGGGGCCTTGCTTAAGCACACTTAAGGAAAGAAGAACTTGGCTCTGAGTTTTGGTTTGTCCTGGTGAAATAAAGCTAAGTGCTTACCAGTCTGTAAAATAATGAAGATAAGCTCAAGTTCCTTCTCTTTGCAAATAGTGATAAATTCTGTGTTGTGGTATTGAGTTATACTGTGACTTTCGGGATGTGCAGTCCAGGAGCTAGGGTTGTGACAAGCTAAATTTTGTTAGGCACATTCACCTCAGACAATTCTCTTGTTCTCTCTGTGTGCTGCCTTCATAGCCGTATTTGGAAAAAACAAGAGATAAAAGGCATGACTGAAAGCCAAAAGAGTGCATCACATCAGAGCTTGACTAGGTACACAGTTCTCTAAGAAAAAAATCTATTGCCTCTTTCCATGTATATCCTTACTAAGTAATCCCAGAAGGTTAAATCTTTGAATTTAACAGTCTTAATATGTAATCTAGGACATTTTAGTGTATTACATCCAGAGATAAATTTTCCTTCAGAATAGTCACTCCCTGTATTTAGGGTTTGTGTGTTCTGAAATACACAGCATATGCTGTTCAGTATTGTTTGCACAGTGTCTTACAAATCACATTTTTTCAGGCAAATAGAGCAGAGTAAAGCACACTGTAAAGAAAGGTGCAAAATTAGAACACCTGAAGATACGGTAATCTAAAACAAGTTGGGGGGGCAAGGGATAGATTGCAAGAAAGCCTTAATACTCTGTATGCAAATATATATGGCACAGAAAACACATTTTGCCTTCTCAAACATCTGAGTTTTAACAGTAAGTGCATAACTGAGTCTATACAGTGACATAGGACAGCATTTCAGAAACGTGGTGGTTAAATCCTGTGGTGGGCTCCCCAAACAGAAGGGCATTTCAGAATACCTTCCAGCACAACATGCAGTTTTCCCTCCAGTCACTGCTATAGGTGGATCTCCCACAGTTATTACCTGATACTTGAGCTTTTTTTTTTTTGTGCACTTGGAGTGTGTTATGCTCCCTTTTAATGCCAGTATTTGTCCAACACCTTCCTGAACCCACCATTTCAAGAGCGAAACAAATCTTTCTTTGGTGGAACACACTCTGGCAGTCATGCTGTATTTTTAAGACATTGGAGGTTGCTCATTTAACCAATTGGATTATTAGTTAAATGCAGAGTGAGAGGAAAATGCACCTTGAACCTTGGGCTGAGTTCAGGAATGTCCCTGCCTTGCTCCCAAGGTGTGCTCAGCTGGGGCAGCATGGTCTGCCAGGGCAGTTCTGTTCTGGAGCTGAGCCCTTGCAGAAGGGCAGGCAGCCCATGCAGCTCCATGTGGGGCAGCTGGACCACAGCACCTGCCCATTGCTTCAGGAGGAGTCTTCAGCAGCCATGTGAACAGGGAACAGGAACCAGCAATACACAGAGGCAACATTTTAGTATGCTAAATCCGGGAGTGTTTGTAGGCAACTGGAGAAGAGCAGCAAACACCTCTCCCTGTGTGCCCTTGGCAGCTGTGAAGGCAGGAGGAGGAGAAACTGGGGGCTAGGGCAGTGATGTATGTGGTACATGTCGTGCAAAGGCATCTAAAAGCTGCAGAAATGCATATTGCATGAGTCTGATCTGCTAACAGGTAGTAAAAGGGGCTTTTCAAATGAAAAGTATTTCTTACTGGAGAAGATCAATCTGGGATCTTGTCAGCAGTATCATCAGAAATGAGCAAAAACTTTCTAGTCCATCAGGAATCTTTGAAATTTTGGTTACTCAGCATGTTAGAGATGAAAATGTTGAGGAAATGCCTTTGGACAGCAGCTGAAGCTGAGTGTGGAGTCCTGCATGGGAAGTGTTGGGAGAGAGTTGGCCTTCCTCATCTCAGAGAGCAGCTCTGGCCCGACACAGCAGGGAGTGGTACTGGGCCAGCTCCCCGTGGTGCATCCTCCAGGAGAGAGGAAGGTCATACCACCAGCAAAGTTCTGTCTACCCATCAAGGTAAGCCTGTTATAGAAGAAAACATTAATGACTTTATGGTGGTGCAGGGCAGATGAGTAGGCCCGGCCAGCTCCCATTAGATCCTGGTCCACTGCACATACTCTGCCTCACTCTGGGTTTATTCACATGTGATGGCAGAGAAAGCAATTTGGCTTTATATAAATAATAAGTTTATTCCTGCCTAGCTGTTGCATATCAATTGCAGCAGGGATCATTGTCTCTGAATTCACCCCAGGGATGCACACCAGAAGCAGCACAAAGTAGGTGCTGACAGCAGGAGCACGTGTGGGATGAGGTTGTCCAGTGCTCTGCCCCCTTTGCAGCCTCTGGTTTTCTCACCTGGGCTGTGGCTGAAAGGAACAGTCCACTTCAGGCTGGCAAAGGCTCATATCTGTCAGCATTGAAGGAGTTTGCTCTGTGCAAGCAAACAGAGTATTGGACCTGCAGATTAGACCCACAAATCTACTGTTTTATGGTGAAAGATCATACTGTCTTTACTTACTGTGGGGTTTAGAAAACAGCACAGGAGCAGGGCCTGCTCAGGCTGAAAGATGGATAGACAGAATTTCAATGACTGGGAATTCTCTGAGGATCAAAAGTATTTTAAATAAATATTTTTAAAAGCTCACAGAGGTGATATATGCTGTTTCTGCTAGTCCTGCAGGCATGTCTTGTATGACCATAAATCTGTCTTTTCTTCACAGGTAGTGGTTGTTTTGTTTTTTGGTTTTTGGTGTTTTTTTGAAGAGTGGGGTACACTACTGCCAGCTCTTACAAAACATTGATTTTCAAGGATATTTGATAGAGGGTGGAATTTGGTTGGGGATTTTGGTTGAGCTTTTTTGTTTGGTTGAGTCTTGGTTGGGATGTTTGCTTGGGTTTTTTTTCCCCCTTTTTGAGGATGGTGGTGGTGAGGTTTTCTTTTTTTAAAGAGAGGGAAGTTAGTATTTTGGCTGTTAAATTTTCCATGTTCATTAGCCGCAGTATTGGTACAGCAGGGCTACCATTGAGTTGAACAGGGACTTCTCTATAAGGTAAGTTATTAATTTTCAGGATTCAGGTCATAATTTATTTATTCTAATTTTTTCATCATTTTTCTAAAAGTTTTAGTACAGGTAGAGAGGATATTACAAAAGTCAAGAAAATATGTCGCAAATAAAACCAGTAGGGTGTTGTTGAGCTTAATACAGTTGATGTCGATATTTTCTGTGTCCCCATCCTAGACTTACAGTTGCTGGTAATTTTGCTCGAAACAGTGAACACCCCAAATGAAGATGGCACTACAGGATAAACAACTGCCATGATTCCTGATGTGTCCTTCCCACAGGAGAGTGAGATGGTGGCCAGCTGAACCTGGCTAGAAATTTGAGTTCACAGCACCTTGGTCCTTCAGGCTCTTCAATTTTATCCAGATGTTGCTTGTACTAAGTGATTAAATCAATCTTAAAGCAGGAGCAGTCCAGAAGGTTGTAGCTTAAATTGATTATAAAGTGGCCATCTAGGGGCAGTAGCTGGACACCTGGTACAGTGTATGTCCTGTTATGGACACAACAGAGATTGATACTCTTGGGATTTGAAAATGCATCTGTGCTGAACGCAGTAAATTTGTTGTAATTCAGATCAACATGCTGTAACTTCCTGAGGTTGTGAAATACTTGGTTACCTACCGATGTTAGTTCACAGGATGAATTACAGGATTAGCGCCTCTAAATTGGATAGTTGTCGGAACAGTTTGTCCTTTGGCATGATCCCCAAATCAAAGTTATTTTGACTAAGGTCCAAGACCATGAGGTTTTTCAAGCCTTGAAAGACGTGCTGAATGCTCATATTAATGTGGCATGAGGAAAGATCATCTCTAGCACTTGCTAGAGATGGAGATTTTGGAAAGGGCTCTATAAGGTGTTGATATAGAGAGGAGAGAAGAGTAAGTCCAGCAGCTCTAGGCTAGCACTGTCCTAATTGAGCACGTCCTGGAGATGGAGGTGTGTGCTGCGGCTCAGATTCAAGTAACAAAGTCTGCTCAAAGCTCTCAGCCCTTCGCTAGAGCATCAGAACTTTCAAAGGGACTCTGAGTTAAATCTAGATGTTGAAGCCTTGCCAGTTTCTCCAAATATCCAGAGCCTGGCTGCAGAACCTGTGAGTTACCCTGGATGTGGAGGCGGGTGAGGGAGGGGAAGGCAGCAGAGCTGGTGTGCAGGGCTGCTCAAAGCAGTCTGCATTGAGAACCATCTCCTCCAGCAAGCTCATGCCACTGATGGCAGGGGGCAGTGCATGGATGTGGGGTTGGGTTAGGTCCAGCTTTTGGAGCCTGGTTAGGCTCTGAAATGTGTCAGCATTTAGATTTCTGAGGTGCCATAACTGCAGATAGAGATCCTTGACAGAGATACTACAGAGGCCTTGTGAAATATCTGGGCTTATGTAGGGCTCCTTTTCTACACCATAAAATGCTCCCAGCCAAAAGGTCTGAGCTGTGGAGTCCTGTATCCCCACCAGGACCCCAGGGATGTCAGCACAGCCCACTAAGTCCAAACTGTAGAAATGTGACTGAGAAGATCCAGGTTCAGTGTAATGGAATGTCTTTGCCTTTAAGGATGAGAGTTACATTGCTGTTCTTCTGCAGAGCTTGGACACCTTCTGCTGAGATTGCTTGTGTGTTGTTCATTTGAAAATTGAGTGTTTGAGATGTCGCATGGAAAAGCTGGGAGGAAGCTGCAGTGGAGAGATGTGGTTGCGGCCTGAGATGGAGATACCTAAGCTGCCAAGATTTGTCATTGGAATAAAGAACATACTTGTTATTCCTGTCTGTGTTAAGATGCTCCAGGGAATGTGGGCCAGCAAATGCTGTGGCAGACAGAAACATGAGCAGGTTTCTGGTCAGAATTACTGTCTTCAGCTGCCTGTTGCTGGGAAAGGCACCATCATACACCCAGCTGATCTGACACCTTGAGAAAACAATAGAAAACTGCATCAGTGGCCCGTCTCACAAACTCTCCTGGTAATGTAATTGCACAAAACTGCACCTCATATCTGTTAAACTCCATTATCTGTTGCCCTCACCAGGGTAAAAGTGTCTTTTTCACTGATGCTTGCCTGGTACTTTAAAGTTCACATTTAATTACAGGGTTCTGCCGAGAAGAAAAACCTGTCCTGAAATGATGGGTGTGAGGAGGCATTTGTGGGAGTCAGGAGACATGAGGTATTTAATGTCTAACTTAACAGGAAAATCTCTTTTGCTATAAAAAAAGCCAGCCACTTCCAAGGGCCAAACGTGTCTTTCTCCAGTTTTAAGGGAACAATATTGAAAACCGTAAATGATTGTCCTTAGAGGAGAAGCCGAGATATTGCCGGAGTAGATCGATCTCTGCTAGCGGAAAAATTCACCAGCTGTCTGAAGGTGCTGGTTTCCCTGTGAAGGCAAGAAGATGCTCCAGAAATCTCTGTCTCTGACAGGGACAGGGGGTCCACGATTGTGATGGGTGCTCCTTCCATACCTTTTTATGTCCAAGTAGAGAAGAGAATTCAGGTCAGAGAAGTTGAATTCTGGAGGGAAGGGACCTCTGAAATTGAGGACTTCTGTTGTGGCAAATAGTCATAGGCACCTCTCTCATTCCTAAACCTTCCCAGGTGTAGCTTTTCTTTTCTGTAATCTCTGGAAAATACACAGTGAATTTGAAAAAGTTATGTACTGTGAATATAAATAGGAAAACGTGGCACTTGGAAAATCCACCCCCTCCCCACCCCCCCCCCAAAACCCTAGGAAGCCTCAGCACAGGCTCTCAATGCATAGCCCTGGGGTTTTGGGGAGTGTGTTTTTTAAAATAATGCCTTGAATGTGTATTGTATTAATTTGAAGTGTCTCATCTGCAGTACTTTCTTATCAAAGTTAGCACATATGAGGATTGTTTACTCTTCTGGATTAATTATTAATCCTTAAAAAAGGATCCCCACAAGGTGGTTTTAAATTGTGAATGTCATGAGTCTTGTAACAAAATTTACTCTAAGAGAAGTCTTAAGTAAACCTTACAGAGAGGAAGTAAAAAAGAGCATGTCTGGAAAATGTTTCTAGAAGGAATGTGGCCAAATTAACTGGATATTAATTCAGTTACACACTGCAGTGATGAGACAGCAGTTTAGCTCAGACTAGACAAGGATCATGCCTGATATGCCGAGTCCTTAAAATGTCTACTAAGGCTTTTTAGTTTTATGTGAAAATAAATCCATTTATTACATGGAGAAGTCAACTCTGCAGATACCAGGGAAATTCACTGAGCGTGCTTGACCTACCTTTGCCTGCTGATTTCACGAAAGCCAGCCAGACCCAGGTCACTGGCGCCCTGAAACAGCCTGCCATGCTGTGGAGGTGTGGGAATGCTCTTGGCATTGCCCTGTCCCAGCTGCCAGCTGCAGTGCGGAGCCCGGGCACAGCCAGGGCAGCACCAGCTCCTCCACAGAGCCCGGGCACAGCCTGGGCAGCACCAGCTCCTCCACAGAGCCCGGGCACAGCCAGAGCAGCGCCAGCTCCTCCACAGAGCCCGGGCACAGCCTGGGCAGCACCAGCTCCTCCACACCTCCAAGGACAGAGGAATGGCCTGTTCTGGGTGTCCCAGGGCCAGCCTAGGAGGGGTGGGCTGCCCAGGGCTGTGTAGGGGCTGCAGCTCTGGCAGTTCCCTGCCCCTAGCCATGGAAGTGTTGATCTTGTGGGGAATTAAACACATGTATGGCACAGCTGGCCAACATGAGCACTTTAATTTGACACAAAGTTAGTGTGCTAGTGGAAGAAAGCAGGGCAGCAGCTGTGTGTCCAGAGAGGAATGCTCTGGAGCCATGACACCGTGTGGAGGGCAGTGCCGGTGTGTGCCCTGGGGTGGGAGCATGGTCAGGGTTTGCTGGGGTGAACGTGTGTGGGCCCTGGGGAGCGGTGCATGGGATTCAGGTCCTTCTGCTGGCACAGCTGTGAGATTTTGAGACTAAACCACGTCTCTGCCTGCCTCTGGCTTAGAAGAGGCAGGTGGGCTGTGCCTGCACTCAGTAGCCTCAGGAGAAGGGGAAGAGCAGTAGTGTTTGTTGCAAACCACAGTCTGGGTTTGGTAAACATTGTCTTCCCTTCCTTTAAGCACAAATCCCATAACTGAAGGGTGCCAGGGAGTGCTGGGGAAGCAACGTGGGCCTGCACCACTGCAGACAATGCAGGGGCACAGAGACATCAGCAGCAGTGTAGTGGAGTGGGAGGAAGTGGAGAGGGGCTGTCACTGCAGAATTCCCCATCCGAGTGGGGAGCACAGCTCCTCAAGAGTCCAGCTCCCTCTAGCATGCTGAGTCCCAGCTGGAGCTCAGTGCCAGGCAGACAGCCCACAGGGACAGCATCAGCAAGGAGGGATGAGCCAGTGCTGCCCACGGCTGAGCCCCCCACACGTAGGTGCTTGGCACCACCTGGGGACAGAAAGCCAACCCAGCACCTGCTGTGATCACACTTGTGATAGCACACGGACTTGGGCCCAGCCTAGAAGCACTGATACAGTGTCAGTACCTACAGAAATGACAAAATACAGACCTAGAAAAGGCGATGCTTTCAGTACTGGTAAGCAAAGGAGAACCTGTAGAGCTGACTGCTGCCATGTGTAGTTTAGACAGATAAAAATAGTTTAACTGTTGCTGTAAAAGAGAAGAGTGCCTATGTTTTGCCATTCAACTAGAACAGTGGGTAAGTAAGCTCTCTCCATATGCTTCAGGGTGTGGAGAGGCTCTTGCAGTGAACTGAGGAGAAACTATCCCAAGGGGGATCCTGTTGTGCAGCTCTGAGTGCTCAGAGATTTGTAGATTTAATTCAATGAGTAATTTGCTATTAGCCCCAGGTGTGCATTTCACAGGGCTGCTTTTCCCTGAATCAAAAGCCTTGCCTTTTTTTCCATTATCTCCCACTTGGAATAGAAAAAAATAGATAAAAGAAACAAAGAGAAGAAAAGCAAAGATAAAAGAAAGTATTGAGGAAAAAGAAAAGCTTATTGGATCAGTCTTTTCGCCTGCCCCTGGAAAAGCCCTGGTACTTTCCTTCTATTCTCATGTGGTATTGCAAATAGCAAATAGAGATATTATCATATCCCCCCTGTGTACAAATTCCTGTATGAAGAGCACAGTATAAGAGGTAAAATCCTAATACATCTCCTCTATCTCTCATACCTGTTAAACACCCCCAGGAAACTTTCCCATCCTTCAAGCTCTTTGTGGATGAAGTACAGTGCTGTTTTGAGGTGCTCCCTAAGTCCCCATCAGTGGTGGGCGAGCGTGTGAGTGTGCCCTGATGTGCAGGTGTGAGGAGGTGGAGGGACAGTGGCTGATGTCCCTAAGCACATACTGAGACACCTGTCTTATTCCTCTGACAAGGACCTTCCGATTCCCCTAAGATGGATCTTGTGGGAACTGGAAGCTTTCAGACACCAGCAGGTAAGTGTTTGCCCCAGATGTGCACAGTCCATCCCCGGGCAGGATGGGGCTGTCACTCCCCTCCATCGCCCAGTGGTGCTGGGTGCTCTGCAGCTGGCCCAGGTGGGCACTGTGAAAGCCAGCAGGTGGAAATCACACCACTGCACAGTGTGGGGAGAGGCTGCACTGGATGACCTCGTGCTGTCTTCTCTGAAAGAAGGCTGAGCAGAGCGGTCAGAGAAACCAGCAGAGTTGGCTGGAAAGCAGGTTGCTCATGCTGAACTCAGTGTGAGCAAAACAGTAGTTTCAGAGTGAAACAGGAACTTGCCTGCTTTAAATATAGTCAGGTTACTGTGCACTGATGCTTTTCTGAGGCAGAACATATTTTTAAAAAGTGAAAACAGGAAAATTGGTCTTCATGTTCATGTGGACTGGAATGTCTCTGTCACAGAATAGTGCAGAGGAGGCTATAGCATACAACTAAAGGAGAATTTCATGTAATGGGAAATTTGAGTTGAACAAAATTTGATTCATCACTTAGGAAAGGCACAAAATCTTGTAAACCAGCTGACAGTCAGAGCTCTTCTTTGGGGGCAGATGGCAGTGGTGGATTGGCTTTTTTAGCTTTACAGTGGACTCAATGATCTTACAGATCTTTTCCAGTCTAAACCATTCTATGACTCTAAGATCCCTGTCTACACTTTTGCAGAAAGCATTGTGTTGCTGATGCGTGACTACTGCAGTACAAACAGCAAAGCTAGACAGCAATACTTCAATCTGAAAATTAACACTGTTCCTTTTGTATTTAGCTTACAGAGAATGATCACTTTTTTAAAGGGGGACATTTCTAACCATCTCTAAGACAAGTGTGTGTGTGGCAGCTGCAGGCAGGAGGGGATCTGGTGCCAGGCTGCCAGCGGGGTCAGGCCCTGACAGCCCAGAGCAGCGCTGAGCTCCAACCTCAGCCAAACAGCTCAGTCTGCCTTTTCCTTTCCTTTCTTAAATGACTGGGTTATTAGCCTGACGGCTTTGTTGCCTTAAATGGCACTCTTTCTCCACCATCTAGGAGAAAAAGGCATGAGGAAAATCTTCTGGGCCCAGAAAAAGTGTCTCAGCCTGACAGAGCCAATTCAGATCCCATACTCCATCGGGGAAACCTCAGGTAATCCAGATCCACATGGAGTGCATCATGGTCATCACCCAGGAAGGTGAAGACACCTCAGCTGGTGCTGAGGATATACACAAAATCAGTCTGGGCTCTGAAGGAGTGTAAAGGCCACAGCTGTGCTGGTAGCTGGAGCTGATCTCAGGGCTCACGTGAGCTGTGCTGAGCTCAATCCTGCAGGCAGCTGGAGAGGGGAGGAGTGAGCAAGGCAGGAGGGAAGCTGCCAGAAGTGCAGTGCAGAGCTTGCTCCATTTTGCACACTTGGCTAAACCTGTTGGGTGGACTCTTGGGGCTGGCAGGCACTGAGAGGCCACAGAGCCAGTGCCCTGCTGCTATTTGTTTGCTACCAGGATGCTTCTGTGCTGACCTGATTGGCTGGGCTTTATTCCCTCCTCTTTAATTTATAGTATACAAAGGAAATACCTTATCTCAATGACAAGCTGAAAAGCTGACTCCACATTCCACTAATAGCTCTGCCTCTTCCCCAGCCAGTTCTGTGCTTGCTGGAAATCCTGCTTGCCCTGCAGCTGGTCACAAACAGTTCTGAAAGAATTTGATTGGTATGTTTGCTTCTTGTTTAGCTGCCATTTTCCATGTTAATGCTCAAAAGCTAAGGCTTGGTGTGTCCCTGTGTATTGGATTTGCACAGACAGGTTTTGGTAGTGGGGGTGCTACGGGGATGGTCTCTGTGAGAAGCTGCCAGAAGCTTCCTTCATGCCCTGCAGATCTAATCCCAGCTGGCCCAGGATGGAGGTGCCCCTGGCCAAGGCTGAGCCAATTGGAAATGGCTCTGTGATAACAGATTTAAGAAAGAAAAAGAAGTTACTCTACAAATGTAATTGCAGCCAGAGAAGAGCAGGGTGACAATATGTGAGAAGAGCAGCCCTGCAGACATCAAGGTTGGTGAAGGAGGAACAGGAGGTGTGTGGTGAGACCATGGTGAGGAAGCTGTGGCCATGCAGCCATGGAGGTCCCAGAGGATGCAGAGATCCACCTGCAGTCCCTGGAGGAGACCCAGGCCAGAGCAGGTGGATGCATGAGACAAGGCTGTGAACCTGTGGGAGGCCTGGGCTGGAGCAAGGTCCTGACAGGGACCTCCAGACCAATGGAGAGAGGAGCCCATGCTGGAGCAGGGTCCTGGTAGGACTTGTGACCCTGTGGGCGACCCACAGTGGAGCAGTTCATGAAGAACTGTGTCTGTGGGTTGGGCTCATGTTGGAGAAGTGTCTCCTGTGGGAGGAATCCCATGCTGGAGCAGGGGAAGGACTCCCCTCCCTGAGCAGCTGCAAGAACAATCTGTGATGAACTGACCATAACCCCACTCCCTGTGCCATTGAGGGGGAGGAAACAGAGTCTGAGAAGGAGTGAGTGGTGGGGCGAAGACGTTTTTAAGATTTATTTTACTTCTCCTTATCCTGCTCTGATTTAGTTGATAATAAATTTACTAAATGTCCCCATGTTCAATCTGTTTAGGCAGTAATGGTATTTGTTGAGTGATCTCTCTTGTCCTTATGTCAGCTCATGAACCTTTGTTATATTTTCTCTCCCTGTCCAGCTGCTGGAGGGGAGTGATGGATGCCTGGAATCCAGCCAGGGTCAAACCTCTCCACCTGGTGATCCCTGCTGTGCTTTCCTGGGGTGAAGCAGCTTGGACTCACACTTGCACCCCATGAGCTATTTTTTTGCAGACTGTGAGCCCTGGTGGCATAGATGCTTCCTCAGACCATCCATACCAAACCCCTCAAATTTAAAATTAATGAAGTATTTTAGAAGAAAAGTCCTCTGAATCAAGAAGGGCATCAGGCAAAGCAAATCCTGTCTCATGCTGCAGTGCAGTGAAGCCTATTATTATGCATCATGGAGCTCATGTGTCATATAAGAAAGCAGGAATAACTCCAGAGATGTTTTTGGTTTTAGTAAATTTTGGGTGGTTTTCTTTGTTGTTTGTTGTTGCTGTTTGTTTGGTTTGGTTTGTTTTTTGGAAGTGGGCTGGGGGAAGGAGTGGGACTCTTGAGAAAATGGGAAGATATATTATTCAAATAATGAGTTCTAGGGCCCAACTCAATTTCATAGAACCAGAGAATAACCTGAATGAAAAGTGATTCACAAGGACCTTAAAGCCCAACTCTTGGCCAGTCCCAAGGATCACACCCTGTGCCTGACAGTGTTTTCCAAACACTTGTTGAACTCTCTCAGGCTGGTGCTGTGACCACTTCCCTGGGGAGCCTGTTTCAGTGCCCAGACACCCTCTGGGTGAAGAACCTTTTCCTAAAATCCAACCTAAACCCCCCTGACACAACTCCAGGCCATTCCCTCAGGTCCTGTCACTGCTTGCCAGAGATAAGAGATCAGTGCCTGCCCCTCCTCTTCCCCTCAGGAGGAAGTTGTGACTGCAATGGTGTCTCCCTCAGTCTCCTCCAGGCTGAACAGACCAAGTGACCCCTGCTGCTCCTCATATGGCTTCCCCTCAAGGCCCTTCACCATTTTTGTTACCCTCCTTTGGACACTTCCTAGTAGCTTTACATCTTGTACTGAGGCTCCCAAAACAGCAAACTTTGGATAATGAAGAATTCATTATGCAATTAGTATTGGGGGACTGAAGTTCCTCTTCTTGACCATGTGCTGAAGTAATTGCTGAGCTCAGTAAAACTGACTAATAATTAGGGATATTTAAACTATTCATTATGTGTGCCTATCAGATTAATTTAGATCTTTGTGCTTTTAAAGCAAAATGGAGAGGGGTAAGAATTTACGGTAACAGCTAGTGGGAGTGGGTTTTGATTTTGGCAGGGGGCTTTGCTATGGATACCCACCATGGGCTCAGGCAGGTTGCAGATCCTCTGTGACAGCCACAGCCAGGGCTGGTTCAGGCTGGTTCACTTCCCACGCTCAGTTCTGCTCCTCTCCTGCATGCTGGTGTTTGCTGCTCCCAAGAGCTGGGTAGATTTTTTCTCCATCAGTGCATTCAGGGTGGCTGTCAGGTCACTGGAGCTGCTGGGACAGTGCCCTCAAGAGTAAGTTGCTGCTCCTAATTAAAGTTCCTCTGTGCTTGGTTGAAACTCTTTCCACTATTGGTGCTGGGGAAAATTTAGGAGCATGCAAATGCCAGCAGTAATAATTGACCTCAGTAGTTGCCACTGAATGCTTGCGAGCTGCTGCATGCTGCAGAGGGCTGAGCACACCCTTCCTGCACTCTGCCCCTCCAGTGGCACCCCAGTTAGCCTGCCCTGCAGTCAGACCGTCCTCCAGAGAGGGTGGTACACCCCAGGTTCCCTATCCTGAACTGGAATCCCGAACTAGACAGGAGAACAGCTCACAAAAGCCACCAGAACGCACTGAGTCACACACAGTGTCTGCCCACAGGTGATGGATCTTCCCTCACCTAAGGCCCATCAGGGATGGAGCGTCACTGCTAGCAGGGACTGTGGCAGTGAGGGGCTGGCATGTCCCTCGGCTCAGGCATTGCCTGGCCCCTGTGTCAGGAAGGGGTCCCAGCCAGGTCACTGAGTGCCACACCTCCAAAAAACCCAGGTCCTGAGGGATGCTGCAGGTTAAATGAACCTGAAAATTATGTGTAGTAACTGTAGGAATAAGTGAGAATCAATCAGAAATTTTAAAAAAAGCCACCAAAGTGCACTGAGTTGTGAATATATATTAAAAAGACTTTAGTACCTTCAGAATCCCTATAAGATGCTAATTCTCTCTTTTTTAAAAGATAAATCCTGTTGATGTCTGTGTCTTCCCGAGCTCTCAAGAGAAAGGGACTGGCAACCCAGTACAGCAAGTCTTCCAAATTACCTGTAAATCCTATACAGGATCAAAGGATTAAAATAGTTTCCAGCTATTTCCTTCAAGTATGGATTTCAAGATTTTCCTCATTTGTTGTTTTCTTTGATATTACAAATGAGCTAGGAATCCAAATGTTTGAATGCTGGATGTTAAGAACTCAGGATTTGCCTTGGAGCTGTGGGATTTAGGCTGTGACTATTCCCCTGCTGTGACACCCTGCATGGTACCACAAAGGGTGAAGCAAGGCAGCTGGGGAGGGCCAGGACCACCTGGTCTAACTCAAACCTGCATTTCCCAGCAGGAAAACCTGCATGGGCTTTGCTGCCAGTGCAGCAGGTGCTGCAGGCTCAGGCTGCAGGCTGCGCTCTAAGGAAAAGCCTAAACCAAAGTGAGGAAGCAAGAGGATAAATCACTGTCAGAAAGAAACAGCTGCTGTAAAACGTGTCAGACTTTACCAGATTGTGTGAAACTTTGTTCCATGCTGCAGCAATTGATCTTTCTGAAATCCTAAACAAGGGCAGGAGATAGCAGCCAGATGTGCTCTGCAGCCCGCGCTCTGGGCACATGAGCAATGTCCCTTCGCTTGCCCTTGGGGGTGGTAGGGACACAAGTGGCACAAGAGCTGCAGGACCGCACCTGTGGTGCCCTCCCAGCTGGGCGTCAGCTTGCCCAGCGGATCTTTTGGCTAGCCAGGGACCAAGCTGCAGCATTGCCCCTGCCCCAGGGATTCCTCCTGCTCTGGTTGCCACCACTCCTTGGCAGGTGACCAAACCGCCAGCTTCTTACTCTGGGACTGATGGCTGAGGCTGCTGCTGAAGACACACCACAGCTCCATCCAAAATTTTTATTACGTAAGAAACCACTTGCACAGACCGTGACCTGGATTCCCATTGGAAGAAAGGGACAGTGTGACCATGGACATGATGTGAGTACTGTGTGTAGAAATATTCCAAACAGAAAAAAGGGAGCCCTCCTCTGGTGGCCTCTCCACTGCTGGATTGTTCTCTAGTGGATTTTATTTGTGGTGACTTCCAGCAGGACTGATGGTGCAGGTGCTTAGCCAGGGTGCTACTATTGCTCCATGCCCTGGAACCCCTGGCTTCAGAGGAGTTAGCAAAGCTATTTTTTAGCTGATGAACAGGATGAACAACCTTTCAGGTGATGACTGTAGAGGGCAGGGGACACAGGGCTTCCTGGCTGTGTGCCTTCACCCTGAGCCCTGCTGGTGGCCAGAAAGCTGAATTTGCCATGGCTGGGGCAAGTGGAACTGTGTGAAGTCCTATCAAATGAAGACTAAAAGGACAAAGGCACTTAGTAGGAAGGAAATTGCTGACAAGTTTAATTAGCAACAGATTAATTACTGGTGTTGTGTTAATCCATGTTTCTTCTTTAAAGGGGGAATATCTCCTATGTGCTCCCTGCAGACTCTGCTTCTGTGTAGCTACTGCTGCTGTGTTACCCTCCTTGAGCAGCTTGTGAGTTTTCAAAAATTTAGAAGGAGTCTTGAGGACCTCAGTGCTGGAGCTCCCTGTTACTCTTTGAAACAGTTATAAGATTTTTCTCTGTCTCAAAAATCAGCCTCTGTTCCATACTAAGCAAGCAAAATACTCAGTGTTCTTGGTTCCCATGGGAGTGAGTACTTTATAGTACTGTAAAGGCACTATAAAGCCAAGATAAAATGCAAATTTCAATGATTAGTAACCAGCCATTATTCTTCTCTTAAAACAATACAGAATCTGACAAACTGGTCTTCACTAGTCTTAAATCCCTGATTTTAAGCAAGCAATAGAAAAACCTTGTAATTGGAACAGTTATGACTTGAGTAGCAAGAAAAAAACCAGAATTAAAGTGCTTGTAAGCTTCCTTTTGCCTTACTGGTCTCTATTGGTTGTTGGGTGGCTTTGAGGAAAAGGAAGTTCTTAGCCCTTACACAGAGGAGCTGGACTGATCACTGGAAGTTGCATTTCTGTTGGTTTTGGTTTGGCTGGACATAGGTATAAACCTTGCAATGGAAGGAAACCAGGCGGAGATAAAGGAAAAGAGCCAAACTGGGGAAGGTGGTGTGAGTTCAGACTATTTAAAGAACTTCTGGCATGGAGGCTTTGAAATTACAAAAGAGCATCCTAAAAGGAAGCCCTGTTGCTAAGCGACATGCATTGTTGTATATAGAGCTCCAGGAAGATAAGAGAGAAACCTGGCTGCTTTCAAGGAAGAAAGGCTGGTGAGGAGCCATACCTGCATCCAAAGTGTGTTTGGAATGTTCCAGCCACATCCTGTCTGTGAGAGGGTTTCTGTGACCCTTCAGGTCAGAGTGGCCACTGGTGAGACTGTGTAGGCAGGTGAGAGCCACCTCTCCTCTTCCACCTGCTGAAATGCAGGAGCGTTGTGCTCTGCTCAGGCTGTGTAAGAATAATGGGAGAAACTGAAAGTGCTGCAGTAACACAAAAAATCCATAGGTCATGCTCAGCCAGATAGTTTGGGAACATGAAGTGATGTTTCAGCAGTGTTTTGATTGCTTCAATTATTTTCTCAAGTTTCCCTCCTCTTTCTCCCCCATTCATATTACCAAATTCTTATCTTTGACACTGATGGTCTTTGCCTGATGATCATCCATCCAACTGCCAGGTAGCTACTAATGTGATCTAAGGATGTGGAATGCATTCTCCATCCAGGAATATGTCAAA
This sequence comes from Geospiza fortis, assembly GCF_000277835.1. NCBI lineage: Eukaryota > Metazoa > Chordata > Aves > Passeriformes > Thraupidae > Geospiza > Geospiza fortis. The sequence continues at coordinate 364,975 of NW_005054526.1, forward strand.
ATAAATACATTTTGCCACAGCATAACATTTCTTCCTTTGTCCTTTCCATGTGTCAGAGATGGGGCTCACAGGGGTCTTGCCTTTCTTGCCAAGTGTGATTCATCAGCTGATCTGATTTGCTGATGGGAGACCAAAGCAACCTCTTTGCTAAAATTCAGGATTTAGTTCTTGCAGCTGCTGGGCATTGAGCCTGCAGTTGGGTGCTGCTAATAAGCTTTTCTATTAGATGGTTTTGAAAGGGTAAATTCTTTTAACTCAGCCACACTAGAGATGAGGGAATGGGAAGAGTGGTTCCATTTGTGCAGAGCTAGTCAGATGTGACTCCTCTGCCCACTGGCCTCAGAAGTAACCGATGACCTGGGTTGTTTCTCCCATCAGATACTCGCTCCTGAAATCCTGTCTGCTCCAATGTCAACTTTCATATGGTTTGCTTTTCATATATATACACCAAATACCTAGTGCCTGTTTCCAAAACTCTGTGCAAGGAGAAGAATTTGCCAAATGTTTAGAACTGGAGAGTTTGTCAGATCCCGGTTTGCTCCTCAGCCCCCTGAAAAATCTCTGGATGGATGTCATACAGCATGGCCAGGTGTAATAGTCTGCAGCTGGTCATTCGTCTTTTGACAGGGTTTCACCTGGCAACTCAGTCTTTGGCAAGGTTTTATTTCCATCAGAGAAAGCACATCAGAGCTTCACACTGCAGATTGTCTGAGTGTTAGTTCTTTGCATATTACCATATCTCCAAAATACTAACTTCCTCCAAAGGAATGCCAGAAGCAATCCAAAGCCCTCTCTTGCTTTTCTGCAATAACTTCAAAGAAAGGAGTGGAATTCTCAAGAGGCTGTAGCCAGCTCTCTGTGCTCTCCTGGGGTGGCTGGGAGCAGCTGGTCAGCCCCTCCCATAGCAGGGAAGGCCTGGGACGGCTAATCTGCCTAGCAAAGGGGAAGGGAGCGGTGGCTGGGCTCCATCCTCCCGCGGGCAGCGACACCAAAGTCTCACTGGGATGGCGCTGGCCGATAGCGCTTTCTCTGCCAGTGTGCCCCATTGCCTATCACACTTGCTGTCAATTACAGGCTTTTTCCTCTTGGTGTAGCTGTATTTCCTTGCTCTAATTTAACTTGTTGCTTATTTTGCTGTTGACAGCTGAGAACGATTGACCCTTTCCTCCAGCTAACATTGTCCGCAGCATCTGTGGGCTGTCGGCAGTGCAGCTCCCATCCCCTCTCGTGCGGCGTTCTCTGCCTGGTCAGAGCCACCCCCCTCCTCTTGTGGGGACAAAACCGTGTTTAAAGAAGAGTTCTCAGAAGGTGTGCGGTCTGTAGTTTGTCCCGCTGCTGTGCTGATCCGAGCTGCGCTGCCTGGGGCAGACTCGTGTCTCTGTTAGCCCGCACTGCGCCGTGGGGTGTGTATTGTCCTTCGGTCACAGAAGAGCGGGTCTTAAAGGAGCACTGGGGGCTGGGCACTGGCACTCCATTTTAATGAACAAAGAGGAAGCTTCAGATGTTGTGTTGGTGTGATAGAAACGGCAGTGTCTTTCAGGGTGCTGCTGTTTGTGAGTGGTAAGCCTGCCCTGGGTGGGGTTTGCCTGGTTTGATTAAATGACTGGGTGTGGGCTATAGGACTGTACAAATTGGCTGTTTTACAGACAAGTGGAAATAACTCTAGAATAGGACAGTGGGGTGAACAATGACAGAAGGGAAAACTCCTACAGTCTTGATGAGATTTCCAAAATTTGCCTTCATATTATCCTTGTGTTTAGTTTGACCTTTTTCTTCTTCTCTCTTTCAGATACCTAAGCAGCAATTGCTATAGACCCAATCTTGCAGGAGTCATACCCAGCACTGTGGAGTGAGCAGGACCTTGGGGAGCTGCAGTTTGTAACAGGTTTAGTTGGCTGCCTGCTGCCAGGGGAAAATCTAGCCGTGAGACTCAACCATGACTTTGCCTAGATTTTCAGTTAACAGCCTTTTTTCCATGGCCTCTCTTTTCAAGGTCCTGTTTCTAAACTGCTGTCAGCCTGGACCTCAGCCTGGCCAGCTGTGTGGAATCCCTGCAGTGCCTGCTGCTGTGCTTGCCTGCAGCTCCATCTCTCATGCCCATGTGCTGAATGGGCACCGTGGGGTTCCCTGGGCATGAGAGGACAATGAAGAGTTCTCCTCAGGGTAATCCCTCTCCCTAGCATTATTTAAGTGCTTGTGCACCCTGCAGGTGAGTGCAGTTTCACCTGAGGAGGTTGTTGCATCTGTGTTCAGTGATCTGTGCTGGCGACTTGTTGATGTAGTTTATGGGATGTTTGTTGGACCTCCTAGGCCTGAAAGATTTTGTCATCACTTAGATGATTCTAAATGGTGGTAACAGTGCAAAACCAAAAGGACACCTACTTCAATCTGAAATTCACTTCTTGTCCTTCGGGATATAGGTTAAACAGACTTTTAAAGGACAGTTTTAAGTGACTTTTTAATCTGAGTGTAAATCTTAGAGTCTGGATAAACGAATAAATCCAACAGTACATTAGGAATGAGGGAGTAATTATTATTTTCAAATGTAACCTCACAAATTTCTTATCCAAACTGGAAAGTCCTTAAAGACAGAAATGTGTTTGAGTTCTGCAGTGCAGATGTTCCCTTTGTTTAACACGTGCACACACAGGGTACAGACAAGTGATACAGACAAGTAAAAAAAGCTACATGACAGGGATGAGAAAAAGGTGCTGAGGTGCAGATGCAGCTGAAAATTTCTTGAGGGAAGCAGGGAGTGATGGAGGCGAGGGGGTCCCTCTGGGAGACAGTCTGAGGTGGAACTCTGGGTGGCAGAGCTTAAAGCCACCCCACAGCCCCTGAGCTCTGGACATGATCATACAGTAACTGTGTAAATATTGCAGTTATATGTCAAAAATCCAATAAAATATGCCAGTAATGCTGGATTTGCAAATAGGTATTTTTTGCTTTTTTCTAACCTACAGCTCCAGCTGAAATTCCGGGAAAATTTGGACTAGGAAAACCCCTGTGGATGGGAACCAAAGCCGCTGCTTGCACATGTGGCCAAGCAGCAAGTTGCCAGCATTTTCCTGCAGTTTTCTTCCAGATCATTGTTTTCTCCTACTGCCGCTGCTGATTTCCACGAGATGGAGCTATTCTAACATGGATGTGGACCATGTAGACCATGGTGAACAAGTGTGCTACTGCATTTTATTTTATTTTAGTTTAGTTTAGTTTTGTTTTGTTTTGTTTTATTTATTTTTAAATTTCCATGGCAGTATTACTGAAGTGGGTAGAACTTTATGAAAAATTATCATCCAAAAAAATGACAAATTCCAGAAGCAACAGCGGGAGGTCAATGCACATTTGGATAGACTATGTCATCAAAGACCTCTTGCAAAAATTGCTCCCAGGGGATGGAGGTAAATACTCCCAAACTGCAGCTTTGTCCCACACTGGAGCAGCTGTTGGGGTGTGCACCCAGCCTCACCTTTTGGAGGGTCTGTTTGGCCATGGCTGAGGAAAGTTCCAATGCCCCGTGTCCTGAGCACACTCAGTGTGGCTCTTTGACACCCATGAGACCTTGCCTGTGGCCCCAGTCTACAATCTTTATCCCTCTAAGGCAGCAGACTGCTTTTGCTGATGACCCTCTCCTGTGACATTTCTGTCCTTTTAAATAAAATTTTTAAAGTCTTGTTATGTCTATTTCCATCTTCTTCCAGTGCAGCTCATTCTGCTCATCTGCTCATTCCCTCTCTGCTTTACCCCCACCAGCCCCATTCTCCACTGCATCACAATGCAGACAAAAATTTATGTAAATGCTGTTGCTTTATGATATATGTTTGAAAACCTGCCTTTTGATCAAGTTGTGCCCACAGAGCCAAACACCTCTTGCCCTTGTTGTTGGAGCATACCTTGGCATTGCAGCCCCTACAAACAGCAGCAGGGCAGGGAGAGGCTTTTGTCTGGGGATTTTCAGTAGGAGCTGTCAAAGTTAGGGCCAGGTTCATGTGCAGTGTTTGTAATGTTGGAAGAAGGGTATCACGAGCACCCCTTGCTCGCAGCTTGTGTTGCAAGTGGTTCAGGGCTGTGCTGGCCTTGCTGTGAGAAGCTGCGTTCTCTGCTGGCACCCAGGAGAGCAGTGCTATCTCTGTGATGAGGTGTTGCTGGCAGCAAGTGCCTGCCCTGAGCCCACAGCCACCCAGGGAGCAGCGGGCAGAGGTTTCTGCCCAAGGAAGTGCCCGGTGCCAGCCGGATGCTGCCCCACGGGATCCTCCCTGCTGGGCGCCCGGCCAGGAAAGAACAGCAGGGTAAGTGAGGGTCAGCTCTCCAGGCAGGGATGCCATTGCTAGGCCTGGGGACACTGCACCTGTCCAAACTCCCGTGTGACATCTTAATTCACTACGACTGGAGCACAAATGTGTTTGACAGTTGTTGCTTAGGCTTTTTTTACAGTATGGCTTGACCTCCATCCTTTCCTGTCCCCAAATCTCTCTTTTACAGTGGAGCGAGGTTTGAGGAAATATAAAAGGCTCTTGTGAACTCCCAAGCAGAGGATTGTCCTCTTTGCAGCATCCTTGAGGCAGACCAAAACCTTTGGTACGATCTTAGCACACAGGCACTTATCAAGTAGTGTCTGTGTCTTGCTTTTCAAGACAAAACCAGAGACAGAACCAGCATAATTTCAATTTCTTTAATCTGATGACTGCCTGGAGCAGCAGATAAGTGTGTCTGGGTGGTCCCAGAGAGCAGGCAGCCTTCAGCCCCCTTCCAAGGACCACCTTGCTCTGTGTCCTACAGCTGAAGTTTGCTCCTCTTCCTCCCATTCTCCAGTCTGCAACATGAACTGCTCTGAAGTGATTTTGCTTGAGCCACTTCACTGCCACAAGGCCACTTGTCCTTTCAGAGTCATTAAAGTCCTCTAATATGGGTTATTTACACATAGCTTTAAAGGTGTAATTTTCATAAAAGCGTGTGCCTATTTGTGCACGCCTAGCATGCGGTTACTGCGTTCCACACGTGTGTGCCCTCGGTGTGCTGGCCTGCCTGGCTCAGGCTTGCATGTACCCATCTAGCTGTGTGGGAGCACAGGCCTGCCAGGAGCACAGCCAAACACAAATGGCATTTCCTATGGCCATGAAAACCTGCAGTGTGCAATTGCCTGTGGATGTTCAGGGTGTAATTCTTGGGGTGACAGACAGTCTGCAGGTCCTTATGGATTGCACAGCTGTGCAAATTCCCTGAGAGCAGCTGGCTCAGATCCCAAAGCTCCTGAAGCTGTGCCCCTGGAAGTTCACCCAGGTGGAGGGAGACAGCGAGGGAGAGAGCAGGCTGATGGCAGTGTGTGGGAGTGTGACGGTGGTCACAAGGGTTTTTGGGTGAAGGAAGAGACGAGATCCTTAACTCCATGATCAGAAGGCTTGATTTATTATTTTATGATATATATATATACTACATTATATCTACTAAAAAGAAAAAGCAGGAGAGCTTTTCCGAAGCTTGCTGAGCTAAGAATAGAATAGAAAGAATGATAACAAACCCCGCTGTCTCGGACTGTGTCCGAGTGAGCTCAGTTCTGGATTGGCCATTATTTCTAAACATCTAAGCTGGGCCAGTCCAGACGGACCTGTTGCATTCCACAGCAGCAGATAACCTATTTTTTACATTTGTTTCTGAGCCAGGAGTCAAGAATGAGTGAGCTAAAGGACATCATTCTGCTTGCATGCAGGTCCGTGCTTTGGTCAGGTAGCCAAGCTGGAGGATGGCAGAGAGGGAATATCTTCCTTGCTGGGTCCCCTGCAGGCCCAGCACCCAGAGGCAGGGAGAGCTGAAATCAACCAGTGAGGGGTGCCTGCCCATGGACACCAAGAGCTCACGGAGCAATAAATGATTGTGTTTCTTTGCCAGAAATGATGAGGCATGTGATATCTCTTGCAAGAACTGGTGCCACAGATATTTGTTCCTTTTATGTGAGAAAAAAAAAAGCCAAAAGGACCTAATAAATCACAGTATAAATGCTACTATTTGAAAGATCTGGGCTAGAAATTACTTGAACTTTCATGATTTTCACATGTCAGGGGTGTGCGGGATTTAGGCTAGTGATTATTCAAGACACAGGCTGTGATTGGACTTTCAGGATTTGAAAGGATTACACACGCTTGTCAAGTGGGTGTTTAATCTCTCTTCAGTTGTAACTTCAGTTTGTAAATGTTGAAACTATAAATCATCACACCCTTGGTCCATGGCATAGGACAAACTGTGCTATTTTCCTCCCACCTCAGCTCAGATTAACTGCTTTTCTCCAGTGCTATTAATGCCCTCCAAATTATGACTTTTCCTTTTTTAGCCCACACTGTTTTGTGCACACACACATATGCAGGCAGGCATGTGTTTCATAACAGGTTTTTGTGCTTGTGACTCAGAGCTGAACTATTAAACCATAACACATGGCTGACATCTGGAATTCTCTCAGACGTTTTTGTCATTTCAATATTGGTAGCCATGGTTTGCTACTCTCCTTTCCTCCAAAATGTAACTTTCTTTGTTCTCAGCTCATAAAAACAGAGCTAGAAGGTTTTACTGAAATTTTGGTGTCACTTTATATATATAAATATATATATGTAATATTTTGTCAAAGCCGGCTTTAAAGGGACATGTGTTCAGAGAGTTTGGCAGAAAGATCTTACTAAAGAAAGCCTCTGCTTCCTCTTTAGGTTTAAAATTATTGCATACTATGAGAATATTCAGAAAAATAATTTTTTTTTTGCACAGCCTGTGGTTGCTAAGAGTCAAAAGCAGTCACCTGCTAGCTAGCTAGCAAAGTGGGGTAAGATTTGCAAATGGATTGGCTTGGTGTTTGAATATAAGAATTTACATTAATTCCTCCAAATGAATGCCACTCATGTGGCTCATTTGAGAGCAAGATTAAATTATGCTGGTATTTGCTGTAATGTGGAACAGTTTGTCTTACCTGTGTCTCAAAGGGTGTTGTGTGCTATTCCCAGGGCTGTTGGCCATGAGCTAGTATGGTCCTGCAGAGATTAGGATTTTGCATTCTTCTTTAAATAGCGTGGGATTGCCACTCAGAGTGCTGTAATTATGGATGTGTTAAATTTCACACTGATACCAAGGAAGCAATGAAAACTTCTGTCTATCCGCCACTGTGACAAGTGTCAAGCAAAAGGGGTGAACTCCAGGAATTGTTCCTGGCTTTGGCTTAGAAAATCATCTAATCTTGGTTTTGAACTCAGCCCTACAAGCCCATTTTTGAATTTTAGGATTATCTGACTTTCTCCTGATACTGAGAAGGACATAACACTGCTTCACTGATGCTTCAAGAAGAGAGGAGGAACAGTGTCTGAAGCCTATGCTGTTCCCTGTAAGAGTAAATACAGTATGTCTTCAAGGTGCTTTCTTTGCCTGGAGAGGGGCTGCAAAAGAGGGGTGACTGCCACTAACTCAAAGAAAGTGATCATGGAGGTTTCTGAGGGATGGACATATGAAGGTTTGTTGCAGAGGCTTTCTAGGCTTTGGCTATCAGAGCAAAAAGTGGCAGTGGTGGTGCAGCACTGTGATGCCTTTGAAGGCATGCATGCTGCAGCAGAGAATTAATGTCATTTGGTGCAGGTTTTTCATGTGATTCACTGTAAGGCCTCTCAGATTCGGTAGGAAAGCCTTCACCTGCAGCACTTACTGGCACAGATCTGACACATATATCTGGCTCTGGTGATGACTGGTGTGCCTGAGCTGCCAGCTTTCCATGTATGTGTTTTTTGAAAATCTTTTTTTAGCTGTTGTGTTTCAGATCTGGCTATGTCTGTTCTGTTCATGGTAGCTGAGTAAAATTCTCATGTCAGTGGTTCAGAAAATGATTTGTGCTCTGGCTCAGTCATGTCTCTGACTGTTATTGCTTTTTAGTAATGACACCATGCCAAGGGAGTCTGATTGTGACAGGCTGTGACCTTAAACACACGATGGCTCCCAGGGTCTTTTATGCTCACAGTCCTCACAGTTGCACCTCCCCACTGACTGGACAAATGAATATATTATTTTACTCACCTGTCATGATTAAAGTGGAGTCCTTTGAACTCCAACAGACTGGTTTCTTCATCAAAGGCCTCTGGTGCTGATGTGGCCCTAAACTGTATGTATCCTTGCAAGATGGTTTTTCAGTGCACATGGATTCATATGCACATGTTCACTGAAAGTAAGACATATTTGAGCAGCCTGATTGCCCTCTGTGCTGTAACAGCCACCTGGCTGGGTTAGTGGAGAGCAGTGATAGTGTTTATCTCGACTTCAGCCAAGGCTTTGATGGCTTCTCTCACAACATCCTCATAGACAAACTCAGGAATGCAGGCAGGATGAGTGGACAGTGGGGTGGATCAAGAACTGGCTGAACAACAGATCCCAGAAGGTTACAATCAGTGTCACAGGGTCTAGCTGGAGGCCTGTCCCTAGTGGTGTCCCTCTAGTGTCACCCTAGAGGTGTTCAGTGCTGTACTGTTTAACTTCTTCATCCATGACTTGGATGAAGGGGCAGACGCCTCCTCAGCAAATTCAGAGGACACAGAGCTCAGAAGAGTGGCTGATACCCTGAAGTGCTGTGTGGCCCTTCAGAAGGATCTTGGCAAGTTGGAGAGATGGACACCTGGAGTGCTGTGTCCAGTTCTGGGACAAGTTCCTCAGGACAACAGAGACATGGAGCTCCTGGAGCAGGTCAAGCAGAGGCTACAGAGATGATGCAGGGTCTGGAGCATCTCTCTTATGAGGAATGGCAGGGGGAGCTGGGCCTGTTCAGCCTCAAGAAGAGATGACTGAGGTGGGACTCCACAATATGTACAAGGATCTGAAGGGAGGGTGCCAAGAGGATGGGCCAGGCTTTTCTCCGTGGTGCCAAACAATAGAACAAGGAGCATTGGGCAGAAACTGGTGGCCTGAACGTGACGGAGAACTTCTTTACAGTGCAGGTGGCCACGCTGTGGAGCAGATTGCCCAGAGAGGGTGTGGCATCTGCCTCACTGGAAATATTCAAGAACTGCCTGGAAACAATCCTGTGCCATGTGCTCGGAGCTTGAGCAGGGAGGCTGGACAAGATGTGGTCCCTTCCCACCTGACCCATTCTGTGATTCTGTATGTTAAAGTGACCCTGGTGGCTGTGCCCGGTTTTAGTCAAAGTAGAGGTGGCCCTTGTTAGGGGTGGCCATGGCCAGAGCAGTACCAGCCCATCTGCAGCCCCGAGCAGGCAAGACCACCCAGTCCATCTCCTCAAGCTGGTATGTAAACGTAGCTGTATTTTAGCTGCTGACAGCTCTGCTAATGGGTTATGTGGGTACACAAAAGTGATGTGCAATAAACAGCAATCTAACTGTGTTGTCAGAGTGTCAAAATCAATCTCATTTTTTGATATGGCCAGACATGCTACTTTTTTTTCCATTACAAGGGTTACAGCTTATTGTTGAGGTTATCAGGTGCTTCTGATCATCAGATTCTGACAAAGTGTGATACCCTGTGTTGAGCACTTCCTCCCCAGATCTCTGACTCAAGCTGATTTTGCTGGAAATCTTCAGCCAAAACACTTGGCTGTTTTTGGGCACAGATCCTGTGCACATAAATCCTGGTGGACACCCTCTCCTGCAGCTTGCTTCAACCCTTGGAGCGGCTCGGTGGGGCCACATGCCCTGGGACTTGCAGTGGCCCATGCTGATTTCTCTGCCAGCAGCTGAAGTGTGTGCTGTCCCCATGGAGCCCATCACTGTGCTTCAGCTTGGGTGGGTGGTTTATGCTTTTCCAGTCTGGGGTGGGATAGGAGGGACTGTCTTTGTGTATGCCCCCCACTGAGGACCACAGTCTTGGCTTGCTTCTTGTAAAGTGAAAATTATTTCTTCCCACACCTCCTTACCCCTTGCCCATCTCCCCAGGCTGCCTTGAAAATGAACACGTTGTTTCTGAAGCACTCACGTATTGTAGTGGCATGGGAGAAAACAGGCAGAAATTAATTAGTCTGTCTTCAGAGCAGGGTTTTGGGCATTATAGAAAATAAGCCTGTTAATCATTATGGAGAAGGTAGAATGGTCTGAACTGGGTCCTCACTCACCCTGGGTACTTAATGACATGTTTTCACAAGAAAAAAAGGGTAAGATCACGTTAATTAAAGGCTATGCCAGGATGCATATGTACAAGGGGGGTAATTGAAGAATGCTGAATGTCGGCCAATTTGACATTACCTAAATAGCTTGATTTTTCAACCACAGTAATATTCTCATATTTATGTATTTTTTGGGACAGCATATGAAAGAAAAATATTTAAGCAAAATAGCATACTGAGCAGAGTAAATTACAACAGCAGGGTTTCTTGTTACCCTCTGCCTGATGGAGAAACTGAAAAAGGATAGCAAAGAGAGCAGGGAAGCAATGGTTTGTGCATCATACATAAAAAGGTACTGTAACAGTGGTGATCTATCTGCCATAATAATGAAGTCAAGCACTTAGAATAATATATTTTCACAGCAAGACAGGATAGTAGAGCTTTGTTGAGCTGAATCTATATTAGATGGTGTTAGTTATCTACATGAAACTACAGAAAAAGTTAAATCTTAATTTTATTAAATAGCGGGTCACAGCAGATAGGATAATGCAATGGGTTTTCTAAGTTCCTAGCTTCCCTTGTCTCCAGCTTGTTATTCATTAGAGCTATGCACAGCTCTGTGGGCTCCTTGTAGCGCTGGACTTTCAAATTCATGGTGCAATCTTCCTCAGGCTTCTTACTCTTGTACTGTGCTGTCAGACACAATATTCAAAGACACAGTCTCTTTAATACCTCTAGTTTGTCTGTATATGTCCCTGGTAGAAAAAAAAAAAGGTAATTCTGCCATCCTGCAGCTAAGAAGCCCAGCCACGAGATTTGCTTTTTCAACAAAATGTGATTGGATTTGCATCCCCACATCTCCAAGTATCTTAGACCACCAGCTCCTCATGTGATCTCTGTGACTGTTCCCTTCTTTCCTCGAGTTGGCACCTCATGGCTCATTTCTTTCCACCTCCCTTGAATTTCCCTGTGCTGTTTTGACTTATGTTTCTGAACTAGGTCAAAAGCTTTGGCCAGGTAGTTTCCAGTCAGAATTACTTCTGCTGGGACACCTCTGAGGAAAAAGAAAAATCTGATTAAACATAGCAAAATCAAACCACACATAATGTGATTATACCTGAATCTGTTCAAAGGTCAGCTGATTTTCAGATGATTTAAAACCATTGAATTGAGCAAGGGCAGACATGTATCATTACTCAATCTTATCTTCATTGCCTTGGATGCCTTTGATCTCCATTTGTCCTTCCCCTGTTTGTTTATGCTCTTTCATGCCTTTCTTCAAAGTAGACTGTAAAGCCTTTGGGACAATGATCAGTGGTGTGTAAATGGGAAGGACAGACTGACTCCCTCATCTTACCCAGTCTTCACTGTGGGAAATGGGTGAACACTGCAGTGCAGACAGCAAGAATGGGTAAATCTTGTGAATGGGTAAATGAGTACTGAAATTTACCCATGGCAACACTATGCAGGGGGACTAAGTCTGCCTGAGCATCTTATCTGGATTGCTTGGTGGCTGGGGAGTAGCTGCTTGGAGCACCTGTGCAGCATTCAGGAGCCAGCCTGGCCAGCACTATAACCTGTTACTGACCAGAAGCCAAGTGACATCAAAAATATGTTACAAAAAAGAAATTAATCATAGAAACATCACATGTTTGTAGCCTTAGGTTTTGTGTAGTTTTCACTCCAAGGGAATGTTCATAAATAGTTTCAATTACTATTGTAGAAGCAATGATCTTCAAGACAATTGCAAATAATAATTATATAATTTTAAAATTCATTATTGTCAGATTTTACACAAACAAAAAGAATATTATGAGGAAGAGCTAGAGTTAAGACAACCAGTGGAGCAATATCAGAAGATTATCCTAGAAATATGTACTGATCTTCTAATGTTTTTAATTGTGTTTAGTGCTTCAGGGAATAACCTATTTGAAGAAGTTGTAATGTGAAATTAGGGATGAACAGTTGTGGGAGACACAGACACCTGGCACAATGCAAAAGCCCAAACTGAACCAGAAATGCTACTTACAACGCAAATATAAAACAACTGTAGCTGCTTACCCCAAAGATTATTCTCTAGACTTTACTACAGTGGTTAGGGGATATCTTAACTCTTCTTGACATTTTACTTTCCCCTTGCTTGGTTTTTGGCTCTCTCCCTTGCTGTGAGGAAGAACTGTGTGAGTACCTTAGCGCTTGTGTCCATGGAATTATTAAAGATGAAATGTGCTAAAACCCAGAAGGAAATTGGAAGCAGTGGCTACCAATGCATTTAAATGGGAGATTTCTTCATTTGGGTTAGTATCTCCTTTGGTGCAGATTTTTGCAGTTATCTCATATTAGGCATGATGTCTTATTATTGAGAAAATCTCATCCCACATTAGTGACATCTTTATTTCTACCCACCACAGGTAGATATGAAAGACTGGACTATGTTTTTATAATCAGGGGGGAAGTGTAGGTGAATTCATTATCAAGAAAACTGCCCTACTCAACAGGGAGGCTGAGAAACTGGTAGATCAAAACTGAAGATGGTTGTGAGAGGTTTGTCTGAGTTTGGTTTTCGTCCATTCCTACTCAATATTTTAGTGAAGTAGAGACAATTCATCAAATTTGCAGGTAACACCAAGGTTAGAGTGCTGTGATCATATCTCAGAAGGGTTTTGAAATGCAAAGGATCTCAGTGAATTAAAGATATGGACTGATAAATGGTGGTGTAAATATAGACAGTCCACAGCTCTGCCTTCTCAGAAACTATTAGACCAATGGGCACAGGTGGGGAAGTGCTAAAGGAGCAGGAGTTTGCAGGAAAGGTATTCTGGGGTGTGTAGTTAGTTTCAAAAGTGAATGGGAGGCAACATTATCTTCCACTTGCAGAAGGATGTGGGAAAAGTGCCGGTAAGGACAGCAGTGTGAGCTCTAGAAGGATGCACTGAGCCTGTGTCAAAGCAGCTCAGGAGCTGTGTCAACAGCAGATAAGTTGGGCAGCAACTGGAAAAAGTCCAGAAAGAAGTGGTATGGGACGCAGCAAATAATGTTTGATGATGGAAGACTGAGGGCTTTCCAGTGGAAAGAATGGGAGAATGAAGATGGAAGAAAAATATCTTGCTGCTGCAGAACGGCTGTGGAGTAAGGGAATGGCAATTTGTAAACAGCAGTGAAGAAGTTTCTGGTTTTTATATGGGAAATGCTTTCTGGTGGTAGTGATGGTGAACTGCAGGAATGGGATACCAGTTTTTAAGAACCATAGAGAGACACATAAGTGACACTGGAGCAGGTGATTCTGCCTCAGAGCAGTGGTGAGAAGTCCATAGCTTTTCAAATTATTTTCAGCTGTATCCTTCTATGAGTCTACAACACAAATATTTCAAAGCATTTTGCACTGAGCAAACTGAAAGAGAGGACAGCCTGACTTCAGACTTTTCCTGGTAGGTCAGGTGGTACAGCTTTTCCCTCCACAGCAATAGGTGTCCCAGCTCATTTTCAAGGATGGTGGCGCAGCATGAAAGAGAAAGATAAGAAACTTGTGTTCTGAGTTTCTTCTGCAATTAATTGTGGCTGCAGTCTGACATGGGATGAATGTTTGGAATCTCACTACTTCTAATGTGGCTTTGTACTGAGCTCTAAATGTCACTGCTTCCCGTTGGCTCTCATTTTTGTGTGCATTTTGACCAACTTAATACCAGACTTTGTATTATGCAGCTTGTCTGAACAAAGGTAGCTATCAAATGCAACTTGTTCAAAACTTGGTTCAAGCTGCAGTTAGATTTGGCAAATAAGTTTTTGTGAGTTGGTTTCATGGTAACATCAACTGTGCAATTCCTACAGGGGAAACAAAAAGCTAAGAATAGTGTTGCTGAGAATGTGGCTTTGGTGGTTTTTCTTGGTAAAGAGGTAGATGAGCAAGATGTAGCCTGTAAAAGGGAAGAAAAGATGTGTGAGTAGGTATATGGGAGAAATTGAAAATTCCAGGTGAGATCTAGTGGTTTGGACATATAAAAAGGTAGACTGGGTTGGCTAACTCTTAATCCTCAAAGGAAACTTTGTACTTCAGCTGGAGCAGGAATTATTGTCTCAGATAACATTTTTTTGAGCTGCTTCTCTTATGTATGTACTATAATTAAATTCTAAGAAGTTATCAAGGGCTATGTCAAAAGCATTAAATAAGCATCTGAAATTGATGCTTCCAGCTTCCAAGCTTAGTGCAATTACTCTGGAGTTTTATGACAAGAGTTTCAGACATTTTTTTTAGGACATAGAAATGTCCAGCTGGAGAAAGAAATTTCAAGCATTTCCACTAAAATGGAAGAGTTCTATGAAATCAGGTTGATTTTCCTGGAACTTCACAAAGAAGGGGAACGGTAGAATAGTTTAGCATTTTTCTGACAAGACACTTTAATTATTTTAAAACATTTCAACAAACTCCTCAACCTTCCTCCAGATGAGCACTGAATATTGCAGTAAAATACATAATATTAGGATGTTTTGATTTTACTGATTCCAGAATGTTCAGATGACTTGAAAACAGATGATGCTGCAGAACCATTTATTTAAAAAGTGGTAACTTGAGCAGGGTGCTGCAGCCTGATGGGAGAGAGACAGGTCTTACATAGCTCTATTTGAAAGCTTCCTCATCTTGTGGTCTTTCCACATCAAGAAGATCAAAGGGGAGAACGAAATTTGCCCCAACAAGCCAGATTTTTAACGAGATAGATAGAAACTAAGTCAAATTGTATGCAGCTTCCCCAGGCCTCCACCAGCTAGCTTCTTCCAAAGAATGAGATTCCACTTCCAGCTGCCCATTTGTTCCTCTGGCACTGCTCTGGGTTATCCCCACTGCCTGCTATTGCTCACTGAATGTGATCAATAGGGGACTGCAACAGGAGTCCCAAAAATATTTCATCCAACACAGTACGGACCTCTGCTCTCACATGTCTGTTCCTGAAGTGGCAGAGCCTGTGTGACTTTGCTGCATGCAGAGCTTTAGGCAGAGGAGCTGTGAGCTGTTTCTGCCACGGATCCTGCTCAGCAGGTTGCCATGCTCTGCTCAAAGAGCACTTCCCCAAAGAAGTGATGGGATTAGTGTGGGCTGCCAAACCTGAAGGAAAGAATCCCATAATAGAACAGGATTAGTTGACAGCTGTGGCATGTCATTTCCACCTCTTCTTCATCAGTACTAACTGAACTGTTTATTTGCAACCCCAAGCTCCTCCCTGAGAATTTAAAGAAAAGCTGGTACAGGAAAGCAGTGCTTGGTTGATTCACTGGTTACACAGAATCAGGTCCAGCCCACAGAGCCCCAGGAGAGGGACTGTGTGGAACTGATGCAATTGCTGTTTCATCACATCATGCATTTGAAATGAGTGCATCTAAAATCTAGAAGAAAAATACCTAATTCTCCTGCATCACTTTCCTTCTTCGAGGATTGCAGCTTTCATTTTCTTAAAAATTTTTGCTGAAGACAGTGAGACAAAACAGGTGCCCAGTTTACCTCTCATCAGTGAGGTCAAATTTAGGTTGTACTGTTAATTTACATCTGCTCTGTTCCACTAAGCTTGCTGTTCTGTCTATCAAGAAACTGCAGTGGTCTGATCAATTATTTCTTCATAAGCTCGTGCTGCCTGCTCTCCAAATCTGTGTTACTGTTAAGTTTAAGACCGTTAATATCTTCCAATTTATTCCTCTCCAGATAAAGCAGAAATTTCCAGAGTCTTCATCTGCCTGCTGCTTTAAAGATTAAACATAGCACCTTGCATCGGGGGAGGCTGGCAGATTTGGAAATTGAAGTGCCTCTCCTGGGAGGCTTCCCAGCTCCCTGGACAGGACCGAGAGTCATAAGGTCAGTTATTCCTCACAGGAAAGAACACAGAGACTGGAGAGCAGGTCTGAAAACTGAACTCTTGATGTACAGGAATGCAAGAGGTAGCTGACTGCAGGTCGGACTGTACATTCCCTTTGCAGCTGCACTTCCACCCTGGCATCCTAGGTGTTCAAACATGGGAGCTCAGACCCACACAGCCTCTGACCAACTCACCACTGCAGGCAAGGGGTCAGGCTTCTCTCTCTGGTAGCTAAAACCCACAAACCGGTTATTTCAGTGAAACATTTTTCTTGAAAAGAGAAGTGGTGTACAAAGTCTGTTTTCCCTCACACAAATAACAATAGTTTGAAGGTAATCAGCCTCACAGACACTAGGCTGAAGAATGCCTGTACCTTTCCTGTACCATGCCCTGCAACCTTTGCACCATGTCTATTGCAGAGCACCCTGAAAGCTGGATCCCTCAACAGTAGCACTTGCACCAGGGTGTCTTGTCTGCACACCAGGGTTTCCATGAAAAGCCTGGAGCTTGATATGCCTGTCTCACAGGTCTGGTTTTCAGATCCTTTTCTCAATGAGCCAGAAACAAGACTTAAACCTCAGCCTGTTGTTTTCCTGGTAATTATTTTAAATAAAGGTTCAGACTGCAATATTGTGACTTCTCTCAAAAATGTTGTTCTAGTTTACATTCTGATATAAAATGTTTGAGATGATTTAATGGAATAGGATTTCTATCTAGCTGCCTGAGGGAGGTGACCCATGGCACAGCTTTGTAGGTCAGCTGTAGGGTGAGAGAGCTATCAGGCCCTCAGAGAGCTCCATATCAGCTGGTAATAGTTCAGGTAAAGATTATAGCCTCCCATGTGCTTGTTGCAGTCCTGTTCTCTCTCTCTCTTTTTCAAGTAGAGATGATGTGATCAGAAAAAGGTGTTTATTGCTAATGAGGCAGGGTAATTCTCTGTAGCTTCTGCCATCTTTTTTTTTTCCTTTTCTCATTGGTTTCATATTCTCACTTCTCTTCAGCTTCTAAAGACCTGAGCCTCTGTTTGGCAAACCCCTATGTGGGAAGATGAAAGCAGTCAGTGGCCTTTTGGAAGGGACCCATGGGGCCTGCAGTACCTCTGGTAGACTGTCTTTTACAGAGATGTCAATGAGGTTGCAAATGTGATAAAGAGAAATGGGGTCACAGCTCATATTGCCTTACAGAGAAAACATCAAGTCATAATTCACAAGTGAAAATATGTATTAAAACTTTGTCAGTGCTCCCTTTCTTGATTTCTCGTCACTTTTTTCCCACAGATTGATAAAGCACACTAGTTAAAAAAAACTGATATGGTCCCTTCTTGTTGTCTTATATATTTGTTTATTGTAATGACAAACCTATGTCTTGGTTAGAAATTATATCCATTGGAAAGTAGTTAAGCAGACAATAGGAATTGTGAGAAAGGAATATGAAAGTC
This sequence comes from Geospiza fortis, assembly GCF_000277835.1. Taxonomy (NCBI): domain Eukaryota; kingdom Metazoa; phylum Chordata; class Aves; order Passeriformes; family Thraupidae; genus Geospiza; species Geospiza fortis. The sequence goes on from NW_005054526.1 coordinate 382,319, forward strand.
CTGAGTAATGCAAGTTTGGACTGAACAATGTTTCAGCTGCCAAGGAGGGAAGAAAAAAACAAACCACACAAGTTTGGGTGCTGTTTTACTTTCCAGAAAAGTGTAATAAAAAGGAAAATTTTACTTTGGAGATACCAAATGTGTTACTTTTATCTCAAATGAAATATTATTATTTTTACACCGTAAAAATACTTACAGAGTTCATTTAAAAATTATCACCTGCCTTTGTTTGGCTAACAGTATTTGACCTGAATTATGAACAGATGAATTTTGGTCACCTCTGAAACTATTTATTTGGTTGCTTCTTGATTTGGAATCACCTGCCACACACATGAATCTGTTTTCGTGGACTCTGAAACAAAAAAGGGGCAGGAACAAAAAAGCAAGGGGCTGCCTATGCAAGAGTGGCTGCAATTATTTACAATGGTGTTGAAGGTCCATTGTAGAAATGAGGCAAGAAATACAGATTTTTCTTTAAGAGACATGAGGCCTTGGTGTTGCTGTTATCCTGCTTCATCATCCCTAGAAGGACTTATGGTCCCTGGTCCTTGAAGGTACCTCAGGTACTTATACAGCAAACTTGCTGTCTCTTACTGCTGCCTTTAAAAAGCAAGGTCTCTGTGTCTCAGCTGACGGCCAGCAACGGGGGCAAAAAAGCCAGATTCCCCCTATGCTTCAGTAAAAATGGTCCTAAGTGATTTAACATGGAAAAATGTAGTAGTACAGAGGACTGGGTTAAACAATAGCAAAGCAAGACATACTTTAAATGAAAACAGCCCTCATGACAATGGAAGGAAAATTATGTGGAAGACGTAGTACATATATACTTCAAACCATCAGCCAATATCTGGCATCAATTAGAAAAATATGCAGGACACTTGTCTGCCCCATGAGTTTGATATCACATCCTGTCTCTCCCTGCAGGATGGCACCAAGGACCCAGGGCCATGTGGGGCAGGGCAGAGCAGACTTTGCCAAGGTTATGTGAGCTGAACCCTTTTGCAGCTAGTTTATAGCACCAGTTAGGTAGCTGAAAGAGATCTGTGGTATAGGAGTAATAAAAAACTTGCTTTTGAAGTCTTGCATTCTCTCTAATTATCTTTCTTGTGCTTGTGCATGTGTAGGTATTGTATCAAAAAGTGAAGGAAACCCTGATTTATGACAAAGCTTCATTTTCTTCGCTCAGTCTGTTATTTTCCAAACAGGAATGGACAGGTTTGAGTGCATCTGAAGCAAGAGGGCAAATCTGTGTGGCACAGATCTGCACTGGAAGTGAAGCAAACAATGACAGTAGCAGTCACATGTAAGGTGTCTCTCTGTGGAAGTCACTCCAGCCATGTTGTGACCATGGGTTGAGTACACAAGGAAATTGTCATAAATTTCATTGAGCTCAAGAGGGGAGAGGAATCAAAACAAGAGCAGGAGGGCAATTGAAGCCTGGTGCAGCTTCACCCCCCCTCCCCCCCGCAGTACACCTCTCAGCTCTATTGTGTTGGCTGTGGTGAGAAAACTTCCCTGTCGTTCCAGGAGAAGTATCTCATCTCCATCGCTGAGATCTGCAGAGAGACAAACCCATTTTCTCTCTTAAACTGCAACTTGGCAACACGCAAAAGCAACATATCCAATTTCTCAGTCTTTTTCTGGGGTAATCCCTTAGTACAGCAGTGGCAAACAACTAGGTACCAGGTACCATCGCCGTGGCATCAGTGCTGCATTGTCAGAGGAACACTCCTTGCCTACAAACTCCTAAAGATGAGCCTCAGCTGGCCAGAGTGCTGACTGCCACAGACAAGGCTGCAGAGGAGCCTGTGGTCTATTCTCCCCATGGTTTTTTGTGAAGCTGAAGGATGGTTATGTCTGTGGTAGCATTTCAGACACTTGCTTTTCTTCCTGAGCTGAGTCTGAGGCAGTTTTAGCCTCTGGAGGAGGATGTGGCCCCAAGTATCACAGCTGATAGCATCCTTGGAGAGGTGAAGGATTAAAAATAAACTTTGAGATCATTTGATGTCTTTTGGTTTCCCATGAAGGCCTTGTGACTTAAAAGAATTTGATTTTATTTTCACTTTGGTTAACACCGGATATATATTTTTAAAAATAGTAAACTGGTTTGTTGTTGTCTGACCAGAGAGAGATGAGTTTTGAGGTTCACCTGTAAGTGAAAACCAGACATCAGCAATAACTCCTGCCTGAGGTATTGAGCTTTGCAAGTGAGCTTGAGCACTGGGAACTCAGACCACTCTGCAATGACAGTACCTCACTCATTTTGGCAGCCTGTCTTCCTTTTTCATCAGCTCTTGGGATTTCACTAAAGCAGAAAACCTGCTGTGTAGAGGCAATTGATAAGGATTATGCCATGAAATTCAACAGTTCATCTTTCACTCAAGTACAGCTTTTCCCCTTCTTTTACAATGACTCCTCATGCACAAATAATATCCATATTCCTGCATTTCCTTGAAATGTAGATATTACTTCTGACTGTATCATAATTTTCTAATTCTAAGATGTTTCTTGCTACAGAAGAAGGGTAGAAAGCACTATTCAGTAGTAGGTCTGAAGCTGTTTAATGTCAATGGCAAAAATTTCAGTTTCTAATCCCACCACTTGCTGTCCTCCCTCACTTTTCTAATTAGTCTCATCCCCTCATCCAAACATACATACTTACATCTATTTCTACCAGACCAAGTCTTTTCCAACTTTCATGTGCAGATCTCTTTCTCAGTAGGTATTCAAAATCAGACAAGCTCTTCTTCCATACTCATGTTTGACTTGACTGTGGGAGCAGGTCTGGGCTATGCTTTCATCATCTTTCCCTTTGTATAGATGGCAAGAAAGAGAATTCAGAATGAAGCAGGGCAGCTGCAATGGCCTCTGCTCAGCCAGAACAATACTAATGCACTGGGTTTTGTCATTTCTCCAAGGGAGCATAGGCCTTTC